>NC_056729.1:945852248-946152248 GCF_019279795.1 Protopterus annectens
TCCAATATTTTTGCAGGGGACAAGGCACCCCCCCAGACCCCCTGCGTATTGTATATACCAACTCCAAGATTGCACTACAGTGGCAGCAAGGGTAAATTTCCCTATCCTTCCTGTAGTGCAATCTTCATTTGAAAGTTACGACCGCTGTAAAAACAACGTACCATATGAAGATGGTTGCTGACACTACTGTCATATCTGTCATGCTACACAATTGTTACGGTGTATGAGAGGTAACATAAATGTTGTATACTTGCACTTCTCGCAGTACCAGCAATAAACTAACTATAACAATGAAACAAACTTCAGAAAGGGGCACTTTTATACATGTTAGGTTTCAGGTAAGAGGAGTCGTATATTTGCAATTTGATGAAGTGTGAATTCGATGATTAAAATGATACCCATATATATATATTTACCAGGAAAGTCTGACTTGGAACAAAGTCATTTTTCAGCAGAGGCATAGGGAGAAATGCTCCAGACACATGTCTTTGTAATGTGGGAGGAATCCGGAGAAAACCCACACAAATGCAGGGAGGATATGCAAACTCCACACAGAAGGCACCCCAGCCAAGAATCAAACCAGCAAACCTCCTGCTGGGAGGTGACAATTCTACCACCGCACCACCATATATAGTTATTTAGAGAGAGAGAGACAGAGAGACAGATATAGATATATATATAGATATTGATATAAATACATATACATACGTATATTTTTGTTCCTAGAAATGAATTAGAAGACACTCCCCTCTGTTAACACTTCCAGTTTCAGCAATTGTGGATGACTTGATACAGTGCCATGTCTCTTTTTATGGTTGGTTATGTTTTGTTCACTCTACAGGATTAGTAGTTGTTTATTGATGGTGATACAGGATTTCTTAAGATGAACCAAAATCCTCTATTACCATACTATTAATAGGCTTTGGTTTGAGGTAAGTTTGCAGATGTCAGCTTGTTGATGTTCCTCAATAGAATAGGGAACTGTAGACAGAGCCCTTTGTTACTGGAATATCTAGAGCTATACTGGTTTGGATGCCAACAAATACAGTTTGTTCAAGAAACTTTAACAGGTCTATAGTTTTGTCTGGAATGTCTGCCTTCATGTTATTGTACCCAGGGACCTTATTCATAGGGTAGAATAACAGTGCTATGAGCTAACTGACTTCCCGAGTAAACTGTGAAGTGTCAGATCATTTATACAGCTCTTTGTTGCCTTGAGAAAGTTGTACAAATTTGTTGACAGCATGCTCAATGTCTCACAGTATTTATGTGTGTCTGTACGATAGATAGAAGTCTATTCATCCTTTCAGCTGCCTTATTGCACAGAAGGTTGTAAGCTGCATCACTCTTTTTTATTAATTTTTTAGCTGGGTAAACCCATTGGACACAAGTATCCCTCTTCAGGAGTGTCCTGGGAGCACTGTTTTATTAAGTGGTTTGCTCAGAAATGGAAGGAATCAAAGCCTGCTTCCTTGACTACAGGAAGTAGCTTCTGAATGTATCAAAGACAATCCTTTGCGCTAACTGTGAGACGCTTCCTTATCATGATGGCACTGACCAAGGATAGCAGTCTGTACCTGGATGATGAGGTCACAGTTCCATGAATTATGTACAGCTGGTAACAGAGGGATGCTTTGATGATGAATAACCCATTTACCGTACAAATATTACAAACCCGCAGGCATTCCATGCTGGCCTCTGTTGTCAACACCAGGACCACAGTACTGATGGTGGTGTCCTTACTTTTTCCTCTTATGAAATTGATTGAATTTTAATGGATAGTGGTCTGGTTGAAGAGCAAGAGGTCATGCGGGCTTAAACTGGAAGTGTTTCTCTTAAGTCTACACTTAGCTGGTTTGGCCTGGACAACATCTTGGCCATTTGCTTTCATGGTGCTCTGGATGATCTGTTTTGTCTTATCTTATCTCATGAATGCAATGCCCTCTGCTTTCTGTGTTTGACACTCACTGGCAATATCTTTGTTCACTGTATCAGATACATGATGGCAAATAGTTGTATGGAACAGCTTCTCATCCTGTAGCAGTGCTGTGGTTTATGGCACTTCCTCTCACAGGATAAGTACAGTTTTCTGTTACAGTGTTTTCTGGTTGGAAAGTATTTCCACCACATACTAAAGGCAGCATGGATTATGCCAAGGCCTCAACACTGAGACAGTACTTTTTGGAAGGGGAGTGCTAATTACAGAGCTTTCAAAACTAATCAGGCTGTCATAAAAAAATATTGGGATCTGTCTGAGGACTTTAATGCAGACTAATACTAACGTAATTAATGGAATTAATGCTACATTACAGAATTTTCAGAACTAATCAGGCTGCCATAAACATTTTTGGGATCTGTCTGAGAGCTTTAGCAGACCATGGAGAAAGCCTTGGTTTCTCTGATATATGTGTCATAATGTTTAATGTGTTTAAGTGAAAGACTCAAGGGATAGGGTTGGAATCTCAATAGGGAAAACATGGCTAGACTTTAAAAGACCCGAATAGTCATTAGCCTAGTAATCACTTATGGGGAATCCATGGTGTTCTAATGGTTACGATTTGGTTTTCTCACCGCCATGGTCTGGGTTCGACCTCCCATTCAGGGAGTTTTATTGGATCTCCCCCCTGAAATCTTTAGCAGCCCTTCCCTCCACTAAACCATTATCAACCTCCTAACTAACATACCCCTCCAATTAGACACACATATTACTTGGGGACACAATTGGGTTGGGTTGTGCTTATCGAGGCCCTGGTGGTAGTTAGCCCAGTATGTATCTATGAACGTATGTAAGACCAATAGGACACCTGCTGTTAAGGTGGCACTCATCCTGTCGGAAATGATATGGAATGACCAAGACTATATGCTTTCCAGTGAGTTGCTGTTGCTATAAAGGGGCACTGCAGGTCTCATTATTTGACCCTTTATTTTCTAACATTTAAACTGATGATATCTTGGCAATAAGACCATATTAAATTTATGTAGATGATTTAGTTTTTTTGAAGTGAAATGTCTTATGGGATGGTGTGAGAGCTCGGAGTGTAATGGAAAAATTAAACAGAAGTACGTAAGTCAAACTCTGCCCTTTATCATAATGATAAAAAGTTAGCTGATTGCATGACTAGAATTCTTCAGTAAATAACCATTTGCTGTTTCTTAGCACCCCCATACATGATAAATTTTACTCATGAAGTTATTTTAATTGTAATCAAGTTATGAAAAGATTAATCATGGCAAATATAAATGGTCTACTTAACATGTTAAAATGCACTTAATTTCAGGGGCAACTGATGATATTGTGCAGTGGGGATGCAGCCCACTCATCTTTGGCAAAATATAGATATTGTTTATAGATCAAAAAGCTTAACTTTTGTTTTTGCAGCTCTCTTCTGTCACAGAGAATTCAAACTGTTAGCTGACGACTGCTTAAGCATCCAGTATTATACTCTGATCACGTGCAGATAGTAGAACTAGGGATGCAAAAAAAAATTAAGCCTGTCAGGCTGCCTTTTAAAATAGCCTAACAAATGCCACAGCTTCCACTCACATGCAGACTTTTTTGCCTGCTATTACCTCCTCCTGCTGTAGCAGGAGTGTGCTGTTATAAGAACAATTAGGTTATAAGGTACAACAGCCAAAAAAAGAATATTGTTGGCTGACTTGCATTGCCATTCACAAATAAGAGCCATCCACAGCTCTACCAGTCAAGTTTTAGGGTATTAAAGATACCTGTTGCTTTAAGAGAAATGTAGGAAGTGAATGGAATAAAGTAAAACACATGCTAGAAGAAAGAGACTGCAGCAATAGTAAAAAAAATGAAATAGTAAGCTGAAGGTAAGGTAAGGTAAGTTAAATAGCTCTAGCTGCATTTCTAATCCAAATCAGTGCAGCACTTTGAATAAAAGGAAATGATTAATTATATTCTGTGTTGAGATGAAATGTGTCTACTGTTTTGGAAGGCTTATCAGAATTGCATTTTTATAGAATCACAAACTGCTTTAGAAGGTAGAGAACTTGCTAGCCTTTCTTATTGATTATTGTAGCATGTATTGATATCTTCCTATTGCAGCTCCTTGCTGAACTTACCATAGAAAATGAGAACCCAAATATCACGGTGATGAATGATAATGATGTTGCTGCATGGTGCTAATAGAAAGGTCTGACTTTTTTTTTTTTACCAAAGTCAATTTTTTTTTATTTTATTTTATTTTTATTTATTTTACATTTGTTAACCGGGTTGGTCCAAATGGGCCAGAGGAGAAAAGCTCCAGAGTATTTAAACAATAAATAAATAAAATTGACAGTAAAATATAATGCTGTTATACATAATAGTTAGAGAGAAAAATTACATGAAGGAGGTAATACAGAAACAAAAACTGAAATCAGCACCAACAATTGCAGTTACAAGAGAAAATACAATTTACAGGAAGTGGCATCATAGACATTGTGGTAAGAACAGGAATAGAGGTCAAATAAGTTGATGACCTCTGAGAGCATCTGTAAAATATCAGGTAATATAAAAATTAAATAGATAGCATACAATACATATGTACAGAGTCATATTGTTTAATAGAAAGATAAAGCAGTGGACAAAGGTATGATATATTATTGGTATAGAGAAACTACAGAATAGAGGGAGTTTGGATGTACAATTAGCTATGATGTTGATCACAGAGGGAAAGAAAAAAAAGGTATGAAGTAAGGTTGGAAGGATGGAAGTGGTTAGATAGGATCCTGACAAGGACAGATCCTTGAGCTTAGGAGGAATAGTTTTAGTTGCTTTTTGAATAGAGTAGTGTTTGAGGTGCTTCTGATGGGGTTTGGAAGTTTATTCCAGGCTAAAGACACATTGTAGTTGTAGAGAAGTTTACCTATATTTCTGTTGGGTTTATGTATGTGAAGGAGTTGTTGCTCCAAGCTTCTAAGTGATCTGGTGGGGGTGTAGAAGGAGATAAGAAAAGAGAAGGAGGGGCAAGCAGTAGGTTTGTGTAGGATGGTGTGGGTGATTTGTAGTTGTGCTAGAAGAAGTTGGTGGGGGAATTCAGACCATTGCAGTTGTTTTAATGCTATGCAATGGTGAGATCTGTGGGGTTGGTTTGTTGCAAATCTGGCACTTTTATTATAGGTTTGTTCTAATTGTGAGATTAATGAGGATTGTATTTTTGTAAGTATGGGAGCAGAATAAAGGGGGCCAGGTAGTAGGAATGCTCTAGCTAGGGATAGTTTAGCTTCAGGGATAAGGAATTGTTTGTTATGATACAGTAATCCTAATTTTTGATGTGTTTTTTTTTTGATACATTGGTGGATATGCTGGTCAGTTTTAAGCTGGTCATCTATTATGCTGCCAAAAGGTTTTGTTTGAGGTTCAGCTGTGATGATGGTGTTATCTAGTGAGGAGATGGAAAAGGAAGACTTGTGATCAGAGAGTGATTTAGGTAGGAAGAGTAGGAGTTTGGTTTTCTTGGGGTTTTGGATAAGCTGGTTTTCATCAAGTAATTTTTTGACGGAGTTAAATGTGTTTTGACTAAGGAAAATGGGATATGTTATTAGGGATTCACTTTTTATTTTCAAAATACTGAAATCTCGAATTTCAGTATTTCGAGACCATAATGTCTAAAGTGCAGTTTTCCGAAACTGCACTGTGTCAAATCTTAGTATCCCAAATACGCAGCAGGTGTAGTGTAGTATGTATATATGTGATTGGGTACTGTCTCTTTAAGGATATTGTGTTATGGTGGTGTTATGTTCGTTTATGTATGGAGATTCAGGTAAGTGTTCAATTTTTAAGGGTTTGGGGTATAAATGTGTTTGTTTTTAGTTATTGTAGGGAGTTTTGGGGTAGATTAGGGTACGTAGATGAGACTGTATATGTGTGAGTGCTGTATATGGGGATTTTAGTACGATTGTAGTATGTGTGGGTGTTATTAGTGAGTGTAAATATGACTGCAATGGGAGTCTAGGGCAGGTAAGAGTGTGTTTGTGTTTTTTGTATTTTTTGAGTTAGTGTGACCTCGGAGTTGGCATATATATATATATATATATATATATATATATATATATATATATATATATATATATAGGTAAGGGGCACAGCCCTCCACATGGGGGGTGCAGGGGGCTTTCCCCCTGCAGGAATGTATGGTGGTGTTTCCGATTGTAGTTATGTGTTGTTTATGTTTGTTTTGGGGGGAGGATTGGATATTTTTTTTTTGTTTTATTTCTTTCAGGTTTGTGAGTGTTCGTGATTGTGTAGTTTTGTGTTTGTGAGCTTTCGATGTTTTAGTCTCGAAATACTGAAATTTGAGATTTCATTATTTCAAGATTAAAAATGGACAGGTTATTAGAGGAGGTGATGAGGGTGGAGACATCTGCATATTGGATGAGAGTAGAGTGGTTGGAAGTGGAGTAGAGATTGTTAGTAAAGATATTAAATAGAAGGGGACCAAGGATAGCCCCCTGGGAGACCCCCAGTTTTTGCAGGCAAGAAAGGGGAGCAGGAAGTGAGCCATCGGACCGATTGTAATCTGTTAGAAATGTACTTAGTGAACCACTGCACAGTGGCAGGAGAGAGGTTGAGTTCAGTTAGTCTTGTTAGTAGTTTAGTGTGAGACACTGTATCAAAAGGTTTGGAAAGGTCAGGGAAGAGACAGGATGCAAATTGGTTATTATCTCTGGTCTCAGCAACTGTATGAGTAAAAGATAATAGGGCTGTAGCAGTGCTGTGGTTAGACCTGAAACCATGTTGAGTAGGAGTTTGTCCTGTATTAGGTATTTAAGGAGTTGAGTGTGGATACATTTTTTCTAGAATCTTAGAAACAGGAGAAATGATGGCTATAGGTCGATTGTTAGAAGGGTCTGCGGAGTTACCTCATTTGTGCAGTAGAATAGCATAGAAGGGTTTCCAGATGTTAGGAACAGTGTTTTCTTGAACAGACCGATTTATTAGAATAGAGATGGGAAATGCTATGGAATCAGCAGCAAGCGTGAGAAAGAGGGGTGGTAGTTTATCAGCAGATGGGGAGCAAGGTTTAAGTTTACGAAGAAGAGATTTTATGAAGGAGATGTGAATGGGTTTGAGAGAAAGGGGGTTTGTTACAGAAGGCAGAAGAGGGGAAGAGTTGGGGGGGGGCTGGAGTTATGGTCAAAGTGAGTTAGTTTGTAGATGGTATTTATGAAGTGATTATTGAGCAGGGTGGCAGTCTGTAGTGGAGTGCTGTTAGGGAAGGACTTTGGGGTTGAAGGAGTTGCCGGAATATAGGATATAGTTAATGGTGGACCAGATGTTTTTGGGATTGGAGTGGTGTTTGGATTATGCAATATTGTAGTTTTTCTTACCTTGATATATGTGTTTTTTGTTAGATTTCTGATTTCCTTATAGCTTTGTTGTAGGGTTGGGGATTTGTTTTTTTTTTTTTTTTTGCCAGGTTTTCCAAATATCCCTTTTGTGGATGAAGGAGCATGTTTCATTTGATAGCCAAGGTGTATAGTAGGCTTTTATCCTTTATTCCTTACGTAATATAGAAACAAACTCTCTGCACTTCTTATAGAACTCTTATAGAAGGTCCTGGTAATTAACACAGTAATGTGCAATTATTTAACATATTGCCTACAGTATACTGTTTGCTGGATATCTGCAAAGTGCATACTGCTTACAGTTTAATATTTGCTGGATAGCTGCAAAACATTTTTGTAGGTGTGACAAAAAGGGTAGCATTGTTGAGAATGGGGACACTGCCATCAAAATGTGACAACCAATGGCATGGCTGGGAATTGAATCAAACCAATGCCAACCAAATTTGTGAGAAATTGGTAACATGCATTGCCACAAAATATGAAACAAATGCCCTAAATGAGACCTGAGGGATAGTCTTTTGAGTTGCAGCATTGGTATCCAGCAGGTTAAAGTACACTAAAGTACACACTTGTCTGATTTAATAATCAATTGATAAAATGCAATTTGGCCTCAAGATCATAAAGGGAATAAAGAGAAAGAAATAGGGGGATCCTAAGCAAAAGACCAGCACTGGTGGAGTTTTTAGTAGAATCTGGAACAGAAGCTGTCGTTAAAAAAAGAATAATTATTAGAGCATATAAAATATTGCATGATAACTATAAGAATATTTCAGAGAAGGTTAGAAAGGATTGGGAAGAGACAATGGATAAGCACTTCACAAAGAAACAGTGAGGGGATGTATGTATGTATGTCTCCCAAATATGTAACAAAGTCTAGAAGATTTAGGATCTTTGCTTGGAAGTGTTTACATAGGTATTTTATACCCTAAGTAGACCCAAAGAAATTTTCCTCAGGTAGGCAGCAAATGTTGGAGGTGTGATGGGGAAGAAAGAGGTAACTGGGAAAATATTTTCTGGGAATGCTATGAGGAAACACTCTCCATAGTTGCCCACCATTCATAGCTGCTCAAAGAGCTACCTGTTTGCGCAGAGGACAGCACCACTTCAAGTTATCTTATAGTATACTGCTAAATGCACTCACTTAGTGACTCTCACTTATTCTTTCCCACCTGCTAAGGATCTGGTATAATGGATAGCTGTCATGTCCTCTCTGTTTCTGGGCTGGTGGATATGGGCATCCTGAGGCAGAGTAGTAACTGCCTCATGTTCACTGACAACCATTTAATTTTAGAACAGACAAACACAGTATAGTAGAGATGTAGATACACAATGTCATTGTAGACAAAGCTCTCACATACACACATGAAAAATGCAAACTAGGTTGTCAGTGTTACACCCAAAACACTCATTACCAACACTAAGGAACAAACATACTGACCCTCATATGTGGAGGTACACGCATGTAATCTACTCAGATCTCCAGGACCACATAAAAGCATCTCTTAGTGGCCCAGTACACACTGAAAAAAAGACAGCACCTCACACAACATGTAACTCTAAAAATCATAATCCCTCACTTCCAAGCCCATAAAACAACACATCACACAGCCAAACATTCTAGTTATTGGGGATTCCATTTTTAAGACATTCTGATGTCCCCCTTACCAGGCTAAACAAGGAGAAGATCACAGTGAGCTGTCTGTCTGGAGCAAGGATCCACAGGATCACGCATTCACTTAGGTCTTTAAACCACAAGTACC
The DNA here is from genome assembly GCF_019279795.1 of Protopterus annectens. Lineage (NCBI taxonomy): Eukaryota > Metazoa > Chordata > Ceratodontiformes > Protopteridae > Protopterus > Protopterus annectens. The sequence continues at coordinate 945,861,359 of NC_056729.1, forward strand.
TGTATTACAGGGTCATAGTCTATGTGGGTGTAGAATACATAAGAAATACCTCACTGGACTATATGAAGAGAGACATAATGGAGCTCTCTGAATATGTGTCCCAGGTGGGTATAAATCGAGCCTTGAGTAGCATCCTACCTTCACCAATAATGATGCCACAGTACCAGCAAAACATGATTGACTTCAACAATAGGCTTAGGTCTTGTGTCACAACAAAAGGATGCAATATCTGTTAGCCTGGGGAGACATGATGCTTTGCTAGAGATGGTTTGCACTTGTCACCTCCTGGCTTACAGATACTGGAAAAAACTTTATCTAACCCCATAGTGCCTTTTTAGGCCAGCCAAGTTGTTAAACATGCCAACATAACAAAAATCACTCACAGCTACCTAAAGGTACTAATGCTTATCAGTAGGAGTTTAAATAAAAAACTGTAGTTCCCGAAAGCACTCCTCACCCTGCAGAACACAGACATATGCATAGTCATGGAAACATGGTTCAGAACCATGGAAACACCCCACCTATCAAAAGCTATAGTGCCTTTCATACATTCCTAATCAGCTCAGGATTAAACAAAGGGAGGAGGTGTCTCAGTGTTCATAAAGGACAAGTACACTGTACACTGATAGACTGGCCAACAACATGACACACTTAAGCTGCTCCATGCCCAACTAACCGTAGGTGCGACCCCCCCTTATCATATCCTTGCTAGCTAAAGATCCCTTAACATGAGTCTAGAAAACCACACCTCATACCTAAACCTACTGGTTCAGTGTAACACCATACTTATGGGTGACTTCAACTACCCCTCCATAAACTGGGGGACTTATATGACCATTAATTCACATGTTCAAAGGTTTTTGGACTTCGTCAATGTAAACATCCTGGAACAACTATTTGGCTTCAGAACTAGAGATACAAGTATCCTAGACCTGGTTCTCATGAACATGGAGGGCTGCTGCTCCATTCTGTGCATCAACTCCTCCCTGGTAAGATCTGATCACAAAATGATGTGCTTTAGTATTAAAATTAACTTATAACCCCCATCAAACTCCAAACCTGTTAAGAATTTGCGAAGACCAATTACCTCAAATTACATTGCAGCCTATTAAACTTCTAATCACCTACGAACCCAGATAACACTGAGGCCTACTCTAAGTTGTACACAAAAGCACTGTACAACCACATGTATAGCTGAATAGAGGAGGCAGTACCTGTCTGAGTCAAACCTATGATTACTGGCAAAAATAAAACACCCTGATGGACCCCTAGTATAAACAGGCTATTCAACAAAAGGAAAAAAGTCCTTTCCAAAGCCAAGAAGGAACAGACAAACACAGTGCAAAAAAGACACTCACCAGTCTAAACAAACAAATTATAGAGCTTGTCACATCTGCCAAAGCAAACTACGAGGCAAAGATAGCCTCCTAGATGAAAGATAACCATAACCTCAGGGGAAATGCTCAGCAGCATGCCAAGTTAATCATGAATGGCAACACTTACACCCAGTCTGAAACTATAGCACACCTGCTGGCTGACAAGTTCATTTCAAACTCCCTCCCGCATCACTTTCTACCACACCCAAAGTAATACCCACCACCATCCCACTACTGGTAATTATGAGGGAACAGGTCATTACTGCGCTTGCTATAGCCACAAACACAGCCTCCATGGGTCCCAACAGCATTCCAGGATGCTTTTTAAATAGCTTGAAACAGAATTCATCAAGGTCATTAGAAACTCTTTTTAACCACAACATCTGAACTGCCTTTGTCCCGAAGGAATAGAGGACTGCAACAGTTGTCCCTCTGCATAAAGGGGGATCAAATATAACACTGTCATATCCTGGGTTTTATTAGATAGGCTTGTAAAGGCTGTTGTGCTATTAGCCCAGTAATCACGTATGAGCCTATGTCAACCTTCATTTTGTAACTGTCTGCATTTTAATAGCTGCTTTCTTTTCACAGTTCTAATTAGTTGTTTCTTTGAAATGCACTGTGATTACATTTCATGACCTGCTAGCTCAAGAGATGCAAACACTCAGGAAAAATTACACTGAAAGACATTGCATGTTCTTGTTTTATTTATTTAACATTTGTTAACCAGAAAAGTCCGACTTGAAATAAAGTCAATTTTCAGCAGAGGCCCAGGGAGAAATGCTCCAGACATGTGTCTTTTTAATGTAGGAGGAAACCCACATGAATGTAAGGAAGACATGCAGACTCCGCACAGAAGGCACCTCATCTGAGAATCAAACCAGAGAACCTCTTGCTGTGAGGTGACAATGTTACCTCTCTACCACTGCACCGGCCGTTCTTACAAATCCTTTTGTATTTAAAAAAGTCATACTTTTCCAAGCCATGGGAAACACATTCTGCAGACCAAATGTGTTACTAACAGGGAAATAAGAAAGAGAGTAGAAAAAAATATATAATGCTTTTAAATCAGTTTTCCTTAGCCTGGCATCATCACTGGCACACCAATAGGTACCGTCAAGAGTTGGCACCTTAAAAAATCTCTAATGTTTAAATTCCTTAAATTGTTCTGCTTTGTTACCACAGTCATTTTTTTTACAAAATGAAAGTATTTATTCATTAGATAAAATGCTATTATTATTCCTTACCCTGGAATTCTGCCTTTAAGGTTGTTTGGTTAGAAAAGAATGGTTTCTGTTACAAGTTGTAATGAGGTTGTGTAACAAAATGTTGCGCTTCAAGCAAGCAAAGCAAGAATAAATGATTACATTTGTGGGGTGAAATTTGTTGAAATATTATTTTCTTCATTTCTTAGAGTTAATTCACATGTGCAGCTACAGTTTTATTTGCAGAAGCCAGAAATTCTTTATAGCAATAGTACAGAAATAGGGTTTGCAAGTATTTCAGGAAGGACCCCACATGTTTCAAAAGATTAATATGGGTCTGAAAATAATTTGTATTTCAGATGTTGATGTTTAAATTCTCCAATGAATACATCACTGTAAATGAAAATGGATCAGTCAGTCAAGTTTTGAAACATGGCTGTACATAAGTAGTGAAAAAAGTAATGTATTGCTAAAGTTCATAGTATATGTGTGTGTATGGTAGAAATGGTAGTGATAGAGAAGGCTGCTGTTTCTGTTGGCTGAACAAGTAACTGCTATTTGTAAGATTTAGACTTTATATTTGATAAGTTGTACAAAGTATTTTTAGTTCAGTAGCTCCTGGTAATGTGTTTCCTTTTCCTTCTGCAGAAGGAAGTGCGTGCCTCATTTATAGTTACATTTTCATCAGTGCTCTTGGTTGTTTATTATGCCATAGTATAGAGGGGGACTGTCCAGAATATGTAGGTATTTAGGGAAATGAAGGGGTATCCTTGAGTGCAAAAACTTCACAATAATTTTGGCAATATATATATATATATATATATATATATATATATATATATATATATATATATATATAATAGCGAAAGCAAAAAACTGCGAACGGCCGATTTAACGCAGGGTAAGAATTCCCTTGGCCGTTATTCGGATATTGCCCCTTTCCCCACTATAGAGCAATCTTGGAGTTGGTATATTTAGTTAGGGGGGGGGTGTGGGGGTCATTTTGGTTTAATTTATTTTTATCTTTTTTGTGGCCGAGGGAATTCATTCCCATGTTAAATCGCTCGTTCGCTGTTTTAATTTTTTGATATTACCAGGTTGCGCTAACCTAAACATTCACTCAGGTAATATAGACCATATATATATATATATATATATATATATATATATATATATATATATATATATATATATATATATATATATATATATATATATATATATATATATACATATATATATATCACGCTTGTTACAGAAAGCACTGCAAGACCCCCTCCCACACACACAGAGGCAGAGATAAAAAAAAAATGTATATGTGAAATGGTTTTCCACTCCTATGGGGGACAATGATTTGTCAGCTCACATTTGCAGTGCTGCATGTCAAACTGTTTATTTTTGCAGCCATAGTCAAAGTTGATCCCAGCCCCCAGTCTAGTTGGCCCAACCTATTCAGTTACCCCCTGCAGCCCATTCTTGTTGTCAAGTCACCAGCCGCTTACACTTAGCTCTGAGATAATGATTACACTTGGTTTAAACAGTACAGTGGTTTCCAGGCCACTGATATGTAGCACTCATGTGTGCATTGATGACTTAGCAAGGTATGGGGGTGTCACCTAATTATATTTCAGTGCAGGTTAGCAATGTAGTAGCAAAAATGACCACCTCACTGTTTAGAAAATAAAGACTCAAGAAGGTTGGCTGTAATTATAGATACAAGTCTGCAGATTCAGCAGACTGTGAATTCATTGTAGATGCACCTCTTATTTGTATTGTATGCATGTTTAATTTTACAGTTTGGCTAATAAGTGATACACTATTGTACTGTATGGCATAGGCAATACAGAGAAGAAGGAGAGAGTGAAATCTATGAGGAAATTTCCTCACTGAACTTGCATGATGATTCTCATCTGAGAATAGTTAATTTATCCATAGTACTTGGTAGTGCACTGCCACATTCAGCTGCAGAATATAGACAATGCAACAAATAAAGTTGCTATACTGAGTACAGTAATGTACAATTGCAATGCCAGGGATTGAACATGTAAGGATGTATTTGGCTTTTAGACGAAACAGTGCATAGTGTCATGGTATTTGTTGTAGAAGAGCAGACAAAAAAGAACTTAAATGAGAAAGAATAGAGTGAACCACTTTAAGAGAGCTCAGATATATCTTTGACAAATAGCCTACTTTCTTAGTGCATAATTATTTAATTTTATTTATTCCACAGAGAGGATAAGCTGTCTGCCAGCAAGGCAGAAATCCTTCATACACTTCTGGATAAGAAAAACATTTTGGAAATGCAAGTAGAAAAGCTTAGCAAAGACCCTCCAGAATGCACATTTGCCAATCAGAAAGCTGTGGATGAAAAGGTAAAGCTAATGAGTAGCAAGTAAAGTACAGTTGTACCATTGTTAGGAATAACAGTGCCATGGGTTGTAGATTGATTTACTTTTCAAAAGTGTTGACTATATTGATAAAATTATGCATTCACAAAGGCTCCTACACTGAAAGAGGGTAAGTTACTCTAAATGTGTGCAGGTTTAGAAGCAAGAAACTCAAACATAACTAAAAGAGAGAATTTCCCAAATTACATTTAATGTGTGTATGTGGGGGGGGGGTCTATCATAGTAAATACTGGCATAGTCCAGCTTTATGTCATACTAGCACAGTGCTTGAGAGAACTCTACAGTAGCCACTGGAGTGGCCAACATCAGGGAAGCTATGCATTTGTATAAGTAGGAATGTGCTGAAGATGTACTTTCAAAGAGTTTATTTGCCTGCAGTTATGAAAGGGAGTTACCCCAAGAACACTCCTGAAAAGGATAGTAGCATATCCCAACAGAAACAGTGCTGCTAAACTGTCCCGCTGATTTGCAGTGGCAGAGCTATGAGAATAGCCCTTAAGAGGGTAACTGATTAAGCTTGCAAACTGTGATACCTGCTTAGGTATGTGAGGCCCTTCAGGCGAGCATATAAGACAGACATAATTGCAGATCAGGTAGTATATAGTTGTACAGCAAGGCAGTGAATTTAAGAAGGCAAACATATGATACTTAATGCATATCATTAGATGTCCTTCCACTTCACTGTTGCAGTATTCATTACATAACTGAAATAAAATACACTGAAAGGTTTGAAGGCAAGCCTTACCAAAAATAAAAAAATATGTGTCCAAGTAAAGCAAAGTCTTTCCACCACGGTGGGGATTAAAGATCTAACTGTTTAAAAGCCAACTGTTTAATAAAATGCAGTAAAATAACACGTTTAAAAAAAAAAAAAAACAGGATAAATCTTGATAAGAAAAACAGGACAAGCACTTTTAGCTATCTAAGCCTTTTTCAGATCCTGCCATTTCATGTAATCCAATGATATTTCAACAGGTAAGAACCAATGAAAACAAAGCTGTCTAGCTAATTTCCTTCATTTCAATGCAGGTTTTAAAGGAACAATTCCATTAAGTCCTGGTTCCTTGTCAGCCTGTAAATTCTATCCAGCATATCTGTAAGTATTCTATGTGAATTTGTATGTCTCCACCTCTTATATATTCTTCCACTAATTGCAAAACCGTAAATAGAAATGTGTGTGCAGGATAACTTTGTATATGCCGTGCCAAAGCATTTTTTCTATTCATAGGTTCATAGGTTCATACTAGGCTATCTGCCCTGGGGCAATTATAAGCCTAGCCCGATTCTGTATGGCTTACGCCACCCCTTGATTTGAGTATACTGTGCCCTTTTTAAGGTTTAGTTTACTGTGCCTCTGTCTAATAGTGACACGGGAGTAATCCCTGGGACAAACCTACGATCCCCCATCCACTTATCGAGATTCTTCTTGAAGAGATTCAGTGAGGTGCTCTACCTCACATGAACTGGAATTCTATTCCAGAGCGAAGGAAGCCTCTGGGTTATGAACCTGTCCCTCCAGCAAGTTCTATTTATTTCTGTGCTGAGGTTCAAGTCCCTCAAGTGTGTGGCTCTAAGGGATTTAGATTTACTGAGGTGGAGCATGTCCATTAATTCTGGATTTGACATAGCTTTGTATGTCAGGCATAGATCGCCTCGAAGTAGGTGGTATGCAACTGAGTAGAGCTGGAGTTTTTAACCGAGCAGCATATGGCATCTGTTTGAGACCCTTGATCCTCTTGGTGAGATACTTTTGGGGTCTTTCTAATTGCTGCAGGTGTCGGGTAAGGTACATCCCGAAAGGGGCATTGTATTCTATGATGGGCCTGCTGAGGGATGAATAAAGGGGCACGATTACCTCTCTTGATCTAGATGTGAAACCCTTCGTGATGAGGTGGGCTATGTAGAAGGTCTTTCTAACCACTTTGGCAATGTGGTTTTCAAAGGAGAGATTGCTATCAACTTGGGTCCCCAGGTCCCTAATAACTTTCTCTGTACTTAATGGGTTTCCGCCTATGTGGTAATTTGTGGGCACATTGTTTTTGCCAAAGGGTATGACTATACATTTTTTGGCATTTAGCTTTAAACCATGGCGCTGGCACCAGTTATCTGTCTCTGTGAGACCTTTTTGAAGGATGTTTGTGTCAGCTGGAGAGTTGATTATGGCGCCCAGTTTGCAGTCATCTGCGAACTTGGTGAGCCATAGTCCTCCCATGTTTGCCTGTACCTTGGAAAAGTATATACCGAACAAGAGTGGTCCCAGGACAGAACCCTGAGGGACGCCACTTGTGACCGGTTTCGAGTCTGACATGGCTCCAAGAACTCTCACTCTGTGGGTTCTGTCTTTGAGCCAGTTTGCGACCCATCTTGTGACATAGGGGTTTATATTTAAGCTGGATAGCTTATCTATGATGCCCGAGTGGGGTATAGTGTCAAATGCCTTTGCAAGGTCCAGATAGGCTGTGTGGACTACCTTCCCTTCATCTATGGCTTTGGTGACTGTTTCAAAGAAGTCAACCAGGTTCAAAAGGTAGGATCTGCCCTTGACAAAGCCGAACTGGGTAGGATCTAGTGTCTGTAGGTCCCCAATGTCTTTGTTTATGAGCTCCATGATGATCCTCTCCATAGCCTTGCAGACTAAGCTAGTCAGGCTTATGGGGCGATAGTTTCCAGGGTCCGTAGAGTCCGTAGAGTCTCCACCTTTGTGGAGTGGGACCACTGTTGCTGTACGCCATTCTGTGGGCACATATCCTGTAGTGAGGCTGAGATTGTATAGCTGTTTTATTTGAGGGATTAGTTCCTCTTGTAATTCATGTAGGACGCAACCTGGGACGCCATCTGGTCCCATGGAAGCAGTGTTTTTGCTTTGGAGAGGGCAGCCTTCACCTGAGCATCTGAGATGTTTGGGAGGCAGCCCTCTGCCGGGATAGATACTTGCTCTTTTGGGGAGGGGGTGGAGAAGTTTGCACTGAACCTGTCTGATAGGATATTGGCGATGTCTGTGGGTTCAGTGTATTTTTTGTCGTTTAGAATCAGCTCAGAACAAGTCTGGGAGTTGCATCCCAGGTTTCTAACATAACTGAAAAAAGCCTTATGATTGTCTTTGGTGTCCTGTGCAATTTTTCTCTCGAAGCTGGCCTTGGAGGATTTTATGAGGGATCGTAATTTTTTGCTAGTACTGATCAGAGATGCCTTCCCTATTAGGGATTTTGCTCTATCATGTAGTAGCTTCCTCCTTCTGTTGTACAGTTTATTTATGGCAGGGGTCCACCAGACTGGACGCCTGCCTTTGGACGCTTGGGTTTTGGTTTTGTTTGGGATTGCATGATCCATGCATTCCTGGAGATGTCCGTAGAATGCATTTATGTAGGATTCTGCAGTTTGGGCTGCAGTTTCCACTGGCCCTGGGGCCTTGAAGGATTCCACTTCGGTTTTGAGAAGTGAGAAGTTCGCTTTTGGGAAGTTTTTCACTGTGATTTTCTGGGCTGGGGGTGGGGTAGGGATGTGGACATCCAGTGAAATTAATTTATGGTCTGATCTTACCAATGAGGGATATACTTCTGGTGTGGAGCATAGAGTCCCCATGTTGGTAATGATCAGGTCTAGTATGTTGTCCCCTCTTGTGTGAGTGGTGACTAGTTGTTCCATAGCATTTGAGTTTATAATTTCCAGGAATCTTTGGGCTATGGTGCTGGGGCTTGAGTAGTGCTTCCAGTCAATGTTTGGGTAGTTGAAGTCGCCCAATATAATGGTGTTCGGAGAGATCTTCATGTTCTCCAATGTTTTCAGGAAAGCCACATGGGATTCCTGACTTTGAGAGGGTGGTCTGTAGGATGCTATAAACTGAAAAGCAGTCTTGCCCACTGTTAGTTGCACATGGATGGTCTCCGATGCCGTGCAATGCCACTAACCTGGAGGTGTGGATATCCTTGATAAATATGGAAACTCCCCCTCCTTTTGTGGTTCGGTCCGGGTTTTGGGGCCGAAAAGCATGATATGAGGTATAGCCTGGTAGTGCTGGGGTGCTCTCTGGAGCCTTGAACCAGGTTTCTGTCACTGCACAGATATCGATGTTCTCCATACTGAGGAGAGCTTCGAGTGCGTGCATCTTGAGGTTAAGACTTCTGGCGTTTAGCAGCATTACCCTTAGTTTCTTGTTCCTTGTGCTGCCTATGGGGGTGGGTTTGACTTTTGAGCCTTGCATAAAAAAGGCACTATGGGGGTGAAGGCACTATGGGGGTGACTATTCTCCAGTCATATATCACTCAGATGATGAGTTGTTCTCTTTTTAAACATCTGTTTGTCTTTCCCACATAGAAGCAAATGTAGTGTTCACACGTAGCTATGTATACAAGATTCTGACTTCCACAGTCAATACAAACATTAAGCCTATAAAGTCTGTGTGTAATTGGATGTTCAAAAATATTTTTTGTGTTAATAGAAGTGCATGCCTTGCTTCTAATATAGGGACGTGTCCCTGTTTTCGTAATCACTATCTTCGGTCTCCTGTGAAAATCTTGGCACAATAATCGCTTTAGTTTCTTCCTATTGAACAAACCATCGGTTGCTCCTCAACTATTCTCCTGACATTAGGATCTGCTGTTAGAATTTGCCAATTATTTTTTATTACCTGACATATATTCTCTGCATCATTGTTGAATGTTAACAAAAGCTTAATTCCCCCTTCTGTATTATTAGTTCTTACTTTCTGATTTACTCCATGTGTATTATCTTGCTTAAAATACAATCTTCCTAAGGACTGTCTTAAAGCCTTGCTATCACTGATGGCTCTATTAATTTCTTTACTGTTGAAACCACATTCTTTAAGATTCTGTGACAGACGTTCAATCTCAACATTGTAACTGGTGTCATCTGTACGTAATCTCAAAGTTCTCAAGAACTGTACTTTTAATATATGTGAATATACATGTTTGGGATGCATGCTCATCCTGTGGAGCCTATGATTCTTCCAACAATCTTTTCTAGGGATATTCATGCTCATTGCTTGATGCGAGACAAATTCCAACCTAATGTCCAGAAAGTCAATGTTGCTATTAGAGCTTTGTGTCTCAAAACTTAGAAATAATGTTGTTTCACCAAGATACTTACTGAATTCATACAATTCAGTATTATTTCCTGCCCATAACAAAAATATATAATCCACGATTCTCTTGCAGAATAAAATATATCTCCTCCAAAGGTTTACTTCATTCAATACTTGTTGATGTTCCCAGTATGCCATGGCAATATTGAAGCAGCTGTTGGCACAGGGTATGCCGATCACTACTCACATCTTTGCCAATAATTACTCCTGTGATGCCCGTGCCTTGCCCATTAATCAAGGAGCCTCAAGCCTCACCACTAGCACCAGTGAGGGGCATGTACATTGGGAAGGATAACAAGTACACACACAGTAAAGTACAATTTCCCTAAAGAGCACACAGAGATCATAGTCAGTCTGGGACTGGTTTCTCCCTTTCTCTCCAGATACCCAATAAGACTCCCCACTGGCACAGCTATAGAGTGGAGTCCTTAGCCAGGGTTCCAAGCCAAGTCCTCCCAGCACTCCTTCTGTCCAACCAGTGCTTCGTGTCGCTGCCCAAGTAGTTGACACACACACACACACACACACACACACACACACACACACACACACACACACACACACACACACTTTGAGATATGATTTATATACAAACACACAGACACTCCTGGGGAAGGCTGGCACAGGCTCACCAGGTATGCACCTTCTGACCAGGCTATAAGGTAGTAATCCACTGCCACCAGAACCCCTACTTATCAGCTACTATAAGGCTCTTCCCAAAGAGAGACCAATTTTGCTGTGTAATAATACAGTTATCCAATTTGTAAAGGTGACCAGAACTTTTAAGGCTATTGGAGTGGCTTAGTACAGTACCACTGAATACATGCAAGTACTCTAGAGCTTAAGTTATCTGTACATAAAGCAGCCACAGTTAAAAGGTTAAAAATATTTAATAATAAATAAAAACACAAGACAAATTTCCTCATTTCAACACAGTGCTAGTCAAGAGTTCGGAAATCACAGGAAAATGCTTAAAATAATACTGTAGAATAGTCTGACATAAATATAGAAAACAGCTAGTCTTATCTTACTATTTTCTATCGATTTCTAAGAGAAATACTAACATCAAAGATCCTACTTACATACAGAGCAAGCAAGTGCTGGTGATGTCAGTTCTGAAGACAAATGCAAAATGCTATCCCTTTCTCTCTGAGATCTCTTAAATTGATAATACATCACTGCTGAGTCATTTTAGATTACATCATTCTTGACACTTCTCTGGTTCCCAGGCTACCAGAAACTCTAAATTTACATTTCTTAGTAAGCTTGCACCTGGTCAGGAAGCCACAGAAATAAAAGACATTATACATGTAAAATCTAGCAATTAACTCGGATCAAAACAATAGAAAGAATTCCTTCATCCACACATCCAGTCTCCGAGCTTTGAGATCAAACAGTCAAAAAATGCTTTACTTTATCAGCTTTCTTCCTGCAGGGTGCACTGTGGTTACATTTTGAGGTTCAGAATATATAACACAGTTTTTCTTACATTTAGTTTTCTTACATTTGTAAAACAGCCTGTAGATTATATTAATATTTACAATGACATAGAACTATCTACAAAATTCTATCTAGCTGGGTTAGCAGCCTTTCAGTTTTTCACAACTCACAAATATAAACATGTTATTTTCTAAGATGATCCTATTCAAGGAACATACCTGAGTGATAATACAAGGTTTACAAGCTTATAAAAAGAAACCAGCAGGAATTAGAGAATTTAGCATTTTCTGATACATTCATTGCGAATATTGAAGAGTTGCAACGTACATTAACTTTGTATGATGAAAGACTGAGAACTATTAAAAGCAAAAAACCTGCGAGGGATTATAGTGATTTTAAAAGTGGCAATGTATTTGATTGGCGAGGCTTATAAATGCCTTCAGGCAGATAGCCTAGTACCCACCTATGAACCTATAAGAAATCTTGGCAAGTAGATGGAAAACAGAAAGTTTACCTCGGGGATCACTTCAGTAGCTCTGCTGGACAGAGGCACAGGGGACTAGTCTAAGGGACGGTGAAAGCCAACACATTTTGGCTAGGCTTATAAATGCCTTCAGGCAGATAGCCTAGTACCCACCTATGAACCTATTAACCTATGAACCCAGGAACAGTAATATGAAAGTGATGGAACAAGCCAGTCAGGCGAAACCTATTCCTAATGACACAAGGAATTCCTCTGATACGAAAAAAAACTGACAAAAGTAGTAACAATTGAAAGAGAATTACAACTAAGAAAAGTTTTAATCAGAGTGATGTGTTCTTCCTTTCACAACAAGACAATGACATCTTATTGAAGAATGATTGATCGAGCTACTACAGAACTAGGAGCAAGACCAAAGAATACTGAGAATTATGCTTAATTTTTTCAGACTCTTCCAATACCTCTGAAACATAAATTTATGAAGAACAGGATCCGCTCCACCAGCACAGGCATAAGGAAATGTTGGGTTAACACAGATGGACAATGTTTTAGTAGTAAATCTCCATAATTATTCATTAAGTGAAACCAAGACTGTAATGCTTAATAAAGGCTTAATGTTTATACTGGCATATTCATCTAAACTAGATGCAATTGTGCTAGATATTAACTTTTTGGACACAATGTGTTGCTGAAGAATTTGTTTGATACAGATATAAATGGATCTACCAATATTTTCAGGAAGCCAAGGATTTATATTCCCTTATCACATCCAGCTGTAGACATCTTTATTAAGGTGTGTGAGATGTCAGTCTCGGAACTTAGGAACAAAACAAACAAAACACATTACAAGATGTTTTATAATTTAAATACAGCTGAAATTAGAATTTTACAAGGATTAATGAACAATGAAAAAATAATTATAGCACCCGCTGATAAAGGAGGGGGTATAGTAGTAATGGACACATCGGACTATGTTCAAAGGGTGACAGATATGCTAAAAGATTAACAAACATATAAAAAACTTTTCAGATGGGACGTAAACAATATTATTGTTAAGGTCAGAAATTACCTATATGACATGTTGATATTGGTCATCATTAGTAAAGAACTATATCACTATTTGGTGGTAGAACATCCTCTAATTTCTATTATAAAAGGCCTCCTGAAGATACATAGAAATCGTATGGCTCCACTGATGCATCCAATTGTATCTGGCAGTGAATGGCTTACAGACCCAGCCTCCATTTTTGTGGAACATCATTTGAAGCCTATAGCTATGAAAGTACCCATTATTTTGAAAGATACTTCACAGTTTCTAAGATCTTTATATCAGAGCATTGACAATATTAATCCAGAATTGAAACTGAGTTTGGTAACGATGGCTGTAAGGAGCCTATTTACAGTAATACCGAATGATTAATGAATAAAAGCCATTTGTGACTTCTTGGAGGAAGACAACACCCTTGAAAGTTAAAAAAAAAAAAGAAAAAAACTCCAAAATGGGTGTGTTCCGGACCAGCAGGTAACAGTTTCCAAGTGCGATGGCAAATACAACAAAATGATAAAGCAGGATGCCAAGAATGTCAAGATTTCCACTTTAATTTTAAGCTCTAAAACTCAGGCTTTTCGTCAGCTGGCATGCCGACTTCTTCAGAAATAACGTAAAAACAGTTTAAAAATCAACCACATGGTTTAAATGCAACTTTATAAAAGTCACCTGATTCACCTCGTTCTCTCAAACCATTCAAATTCCACTTAATCCCACATTCATAGACTTAGATGTAAATGCTCGTTATTTAAAAAATCTGCATATACAATAACAAGTACACTAACTCTGTAATAACCCATGTATCCAAATATACCAATACAGGTAAACAAAACAATTCTACGCATTGTGGTACACCGCAAGAATGAAAAATACAGCCTATTAGTTAAACTGGGTAAAGCATAAAAATACAGTATAAAGACAACTGATAAAATCCATCCTAACCGGCAATCCGCTATAAATCACAGCAGGAGTATTCATTAACAACATATCTATCCTGACCGGTATAACATTTTGTTAACATGCTAAATATTCACAATTAAATAAATAAATAAATAAATAAATGTAAAGTGGTACACAAATTAATACAACTTACCCTGGTCAGTGTTGGGATTTGATTCACAACTAGTATATTAATCTTGGCTGATGCAACGACTGTTAATAAAAGAATGTTAAATAGCAAATTTTGCCAGAATAACACTTTGCTGTCTTCAAACCACTCGTGGTAGAATCATGGTCTCCTCCCCTTTTTTAAAGACACAGTACTCCGACTAAAATGTAAATAAATAAATGACCAGTTTCAAAAATTTCATATACTTTGTCGATGGTACCGACCATAATAAGAAAAAATAGAAGGGCTGAACACCCTTTAATCTGGTTCCACCCACTCCATCTAGGCAAAAAAACCCTCTTAAACCCAACCAGTAAATGATCACCGAGTGTTGGGTAATAAACAGAAAATATTAAACTAATAAATACTGATTTGACTAGAAAAAACTGTGAAAAGTATTAAAACTCAATCATTGTACAAAAATCACAAAAAATAATAATAATAAGAACCTACCCATGCTGGATCTTATGTAAGCCAAAGGAGATCCAGTTAAATAACAATGAAGAAATAATAAAAAAATAAAAAAGATTTGATGAACTAAATCTAATAAAACTAAGCATTCTATCATCTTGGTAAAAATGATTCTTATCATGTTGATTATAAAACATTGCTATTAGATGTTATGGAGTCTGAGCATAGCCTGTAAGGCAATGGAAGACACTTTTATCTATTCAGCTGCTTTAATTTTAAAAGGCAAGTTAATGTCAAAGAACCATTGATGCCAGGTGCATGACATGCATCCAATCTTAGTTGCCATACCAACTCTCTATATTCCAACAAAAGGGATATAGGACCTCCCCTACCATCGGATTTGACCTGGTCTATTACATAAAACTGAAAAGTGTGATTTGGATTGTCCGAAATGTGTTTGGCTAAGGCATTCTCCTTTTTACCTTTTCTCATGGCATATAAATGTTCATAAATGCATTCCTGTAGTTTTCTGTCGGTCTTCCCGACATAGAACGCTGAACAACAAGTACATTGGGCTACATATACCACTTGTGAACTTAGGCAGTTATATCTACCCTTACTGGAACATGTCGAGTCTCTTATTATATGCCTAGAGCCGTCTTTATGTACCTACAATATTGGCACATATTACATTTAAACATACCGTCCCGAGAATTGAATGACAATGTTTTCTTCTGTAAGATACCCTTAAGATTAGGACTCCTCCTAAATACTATTCTTGGACGTTCAACAATGGACTTGTTTAATGAATCATCTTGGAATATTAAATTCCAGTTTTTCAATATAATAGAAAATAATTCCTTAGCGTCCATACTGAACGTCAAAATAAAACTTTTGAACATAGTACTACCTGGAACTCTGAGCATATCATTAGTCTCCTGCACTAAGGGATCTTGGCTCAAAATAGGTACATAAAACCCAGAAGCCCTCTTGATCTGAACCTCCTCTACTAAGTTGTTAATGAGGTCTGCAGGATATCCCCTATTTAAGAACAAATTGCACATGAAACAACATTCCTCCAAAAAATCACATTCTCGGGTTACCACGCGGGCTGCCCTAACCAATTGACCTTTAAAGATAGACCTTTTTAGGGAAAATGGATGGCAACTGGTAAAATGAACATAACTATTAGAAAAGGTCTCCTTTCTGTATATCCTGGCTATAAAACATCCATTTTCAAGATCTTTCATAAGGTCAATATCTAAATATGTTACCCTGTTGGTGTTAAAACTGTGAGTAAAACTGAGAAATTCGGAAGAGGAATTAAACAACTCCATTAGCTTGAGGACAGTTTCATTGATTCCCTTCAAGATGATAAAAATATCATCCAAAAATCGGGTATACAGGGAGACAGTCTCCATAAATAGGGGATTGGGACAGATGTAAGTTACCTCCCAATATGCCATAACCAAGTTGGCTACACTAGCTCCACATGGGGATCCCATCAGCACCCTCAGCTGATGAAAAAATCTATTGTTGAAGAAAACATAATTGTGGGTCAAGATTATATCCAGTAATTCACTAACAATTTGAATTTCATTCACTGGAGCTTTTTTCTGGTTAACATAGCCGGAATCCAATCAAGGGCTACTGAGTGAGGAATAGAAGAATAAAGGTCTTTCACAACAACAGTTAAAAAATAACTATCCTCACTGTACGTAGTCTTGTTAATCCTAGAAAGAAAAGACCATGAATCTTTTGAAATCTGTGGCTCACTAGATACATATCTCTTAAGGATGGTATCGACAACTTTTGCGCAGGCATAAGTAATGCTGCCCCTGCACTAACTAGTGGGCGCATCAGTGGATCACAGGGATCCTTGTGGATCTTAGGAGATCCGAAAATAGTAGGAATTCTATAAGTTGGTAACAATATATAGTTAAGTAAATCTAAGTCTATGGTTCCATTGATAAACATGTCTCTGAAATAGCCTGACACTCTGGAATTACCCATGTGTACTTCATTCCTGGATATCTCAGTATAGGTATCACTACTTAGAATAATTTCCATTTTCATAACATAATCCTCTTCATTCATAACAACCAACCCTCCTCCCTTGTCAGGTTGCATGACTCTAACTGAAGAGTTGGCTAAGGACTCTAGTAATACTTTTTCTTCCCTACTAATATTGGTTTGATCCCTGTAATTTCGTACAGGATGATTTAAAGTATGTCTCATGTCCAGTTCACAAACTTGGTCAAATACATTCAAAGCTGGATGAAGAGGTGGGTTGTAGGTACTAGATATAAAGAAATCACCTTTATGCCTAGTAAAGCTACCCAAAAGTACCTGAAGGTTTAATTTTCTAACAAATAATTTTAAATCAATAATAGATGATGCTAAATCGGTATGGTTGGAAGGGACAAAAGAGAATACTTTGGCCAACAAGTCTACTAACTCCTGTTCAAGGTGGAAGTCTGAAAAGTTGTAAATTTTGAAATCCCTTCCAGTATTATACACAGTAGTGTTGGATTTCAAACTTGTATAATCAAGAACTTCCGAGGACAAAACTAATTCCTCCTGTTCCTGGATCGATTGTTGTTCCTCCAGCCCTGGTCTGACGGAGGGGAGAAGGCTGGGTCCCGAAAATTTGGGATTTCTCTAATGTCATTGGAATTTATGGACTTTTGTTGGTCCACTAATTTCTCACTGTGTCTAATGGAATATGTAGTTTCCTGGGCTTCAGTAGGTGGATTCTCCAAGGAATTGGACTCCTGCCTTCTATCCATTTCCGAGGTCCTAATAGTAGTACTTCTCTCTGGTCTCCAAGTTTTGAAAGATAAAAAATTCCCCTGGGATGCTGGAGGTTTGGGGTAAGCCGTACCCTCCTTATAAGCTTTGACATCTCTATTTAATTTTTTAGTCTTAGTTGCCATTAGTTTTTTTATTTGTTCATCAATACTGGTATAGGTCCAATCATAATTGAATCTATACCTGTGGAAATTAAGATCGTTTTTAATCTCCCCATCCAATTTGGTAATATCCAATATCAAATTTTCAGCCACCTGATTATAGTGTTTGCATATGAGCTCCATGAGTTCAAACCCATGTTTGTCAAACAATTGGGTTAACTCGAGATGGAAAAGGGATCCTTCTTCCAGACCTGTAGGATATTGCCAGGATCTAAGACCTTTAGAGACCACCCTAGCTCATTTGCATTCACCAAAATAAGCAATTTCTAACTGGATCTTCCTTAACTTTATGAGATTCTGGTCAAAAACATTTAATTTGAAAGGTAAATCAGAGACCCCCCAGTTCCTAGTTCGTGTATCGCATTCTCGCCATTATTCAAGAAAGAAAAAGAACAATTTAACCATGCATTTAAATTAGGCATACTTTGTGCATTAGATTCTGATGCAAATCCACTGCTTGGTACTATAGGTAACCGACCATAAACCATCCCTCCGGTAGTGGTCTGAATATCCGGACGGTGGTCGTCAGTTGATACAGGAACAAGCTTATTGTAAGAAATATCATTTCTATGACCACATGTGGCTCCAGATAAAACCCTTGAAAGTTATTCAGATATGTTACATACTTAGGATCATCTTGGAAAAGAATGTTTTTTCTTTAGGTGTAATTATTATTGGCAAAGATGGGGAGGTAGCAGCGGGCATACCCTGTGCCAACATCTACTCCAATATTGTCATGGTATATTGGGAACATCAACACGTACTGAATGAAGTAATCCATTGGAGGAGAAATATTTTATTCTAAAGAGATTTGTGGATGATATATTTTTGTTATGGGCAGGAAATGATACTGAATTGTATGAATTCAGTAAGTATCTAGGTGAAACAATGTCTTTTCTAAGTTTTGAGACACAAAGCTCTAATAGCAGCATTTATCTTCTGGACATTAGGTTGGAATTTGTCTCGTATCATGCACTGAGCATGAGTATCCATAGAAAAGATTGTTGAAAGAATCATAGGCTCCATTGGATGAGCATGCATCCCAAATATGTATATTCACATATATTAAAAGTTCAGTTCTTGAGAACTTTGAGATTATGAACAGATGACACCAGTTATAATGTTGAGATCAAACATCTGTCACAGAATCTTAAACAACATAGTTTCAACAGTAAAGGAATTAATAGAGCCATCAGTGATAGCGATGCTTTGAGACAGTCCATAGTAAGACTGTATTACTCTAAGCAAGATAATACAGATGGAATAAATCAAAAAGTAAGAACTAATACTACAGAAGGGGGGTTAGGCTTTTGTTAACATTTAGCAATGATGCGGAGATAATATGTCAGGTAATAAAAACAGTTGTAAAATTCTAACAGCAGATCCCAATGTCAGGAGAATAGTTAGGGAGCATGCAAAATTTTGTTTCAGGAATAGGAAGAACATAATGTGATTATTGTGTCAATATGTTCACAGGAGACCGAAGATACTTATTATGAAAACAGGGACACATCCCTGTGGGAGATACAAAGCATGCAATTTTATTAACATAAAAAATCTTTTTGAACATCCAATTACACACAGACTTTATAGGCTTAATGTTTATGCTGATTGCGGAAGTTGGAATCTTGTATACATAGCTACATGTGAACAGTGCATTTGCTTCTATTTGGGAAAGATGAACAGATGTTTAAAAGAGAGAATATCACATCATCTGCGTGATATATGCCTAAAGAATAGGAAAAATGCTTTGGCACAGCTTATACAAAGTTATCCTACACATAAATTTCTATTAATGGTTTTGCAATTAGTGGACGTAAATCTAAGAGGTGGAGACATACAAAATCACACAGAATACTTAGAGATATGCTGGATATCCAATTTGTAGGCTGACAAGCAACCATGACTTAATAGAATGTTCCTTTAAAACCTATGTTGAAAGGAAGGAAATCACCTAGATAGCTTTGTTTTCATTGGTGCTTACCTGTTGAAATATCCTTGGATTACAGAAAATGGCAGGATCTGAAGAATGCTTAGATAGCTGAAAGGGCTTGTCCTGTTGGTCTTATCAAGATTTATCCTAGTTTTTTGAACTGTGTTCTTTTACTGCGTTTTTTTAAACAGTTGTTTTGTTAAACAGTTGGGACTTTTACCTCCACCATGGTGGCAAAAGCTTGTTTTACTTGGACACACATATTCATAACATTAGGAATTTCCTGCCAAGGGCGGCCTGATTTCCAACCAGTATATCAAAATCATAGGTTGTTTTAAGGTACACCTTACATCACACATATGCTCATCTCATAGCATAGGGCATAAAGGTGATGCCGGATGTACCTTCCTCAGAACTTCTTTACTGCTAGTCTGAACACCATCTCTTGACTATCAGTCTGATCACCCGTTCTGTTGTTGATTCACTGAGCCATTGCAGATATGTTCCCTGTTGGGATTCGGTTTTACTTATCTTTTTTTTATTGTTGCTTGTGGGGTTTAATGTAATCCAAGCAAGGTAAATGCCAGTGCGGGAGACAGATTCCTTATAAAGACTGCCAGAAACAGTGTCTCAACAAAGTATTAGTTTAAGGGTGTGCACACACAGCAAAGTATTTGTTTAAGGGTGTGCACACTTATGCAACCAGTGTATTGTATGCTTTTTATTTTGTGTATGTTTCCCCTAACAGATTTGTTTGTTTTTCAATTGAATTGTACAGGTTATAGGTCAGATTAAAGGCGGAAAAAGTTTTGAAATTATTTATTGTGGTCTCATTTTTTATATCACAAAAACCTGACATTTTAACAGGGGTGTGCTAACTTTTTATATCTACTGTACGTGTATACTTACTGCAGTATTTTTCAGTGAATAGAAAGTCCAAAAAATATAAGAATGTTCTTGAATATATATCGTGTACACTTAGTGCAGGCTTTATTGAATAATTTTCATCTGTTTTTACTGCATTGCATTGTTTTAGTTTTGTTTTGTATTTAAAGGCTATTAGCATTGTTGTTGAGCTACTACTGTAGAAATTAACGCCAGATATTAATCAAAACTGAATTATTTTAAATGCAGTAGTAGGGCAGCAACTGCAAGAAACTAGTTACTTGAGTGCATGTAACATCCAAACACATGCATTTGAGCATCAGAACAGTTTTGCAGTGCTGTGTGTTCAGCAGTGTGTACTGCACTAAATTATACAAAATATTTCTTTCAAGGGGGTGAATTTTCATGCCTTACATAGGGAGCATCTCGTATCTGTTCTGCATTTACATTTATTATTCTTACTCTGAGTTCAGTTCAGGTAAGAAAAATAGTATCAGTAAAACAGAAAAAAATGCATTATTGCTCTTTCTCTGAGATACTGTCATTATTTCTACATGACATTCAAGCTCATGTATATTACTACAGCAAGTAGTGAGCAATGAGCAATACATAAAATATGCTGAAACAAAGTAAAAATGAGTAAGCAAATTTTTGACACATGAAGGAAACCTGTTTCTGCAGTTATAGTACTCTATAGCTTGTATAGCTAGCATTGCCATGCAGCGAGCTGTATTGTACAGCTAAGCTGGTCTCTTTTGTACTGTTTTTTTAGAAGAGCTGGAGTTTGATAATTTTAGATCATTTTGTCTTCGTAGAATTAATGGTGTGATACTTAGTTACACAAGTGGTCGTGATGCTGAGCAGTGTGACAGAAGGGTAGAAATTATATTTTCAGCTCAAAATCTTTACTGCAGCTGTTATAAGTTAGGAGCAAGATAATGACATTTGCACTCCTTTAAGTGTATAGCAAGTTTTTTAAAGCAACTATGTACATCCCACAGTTATATAAATAGATATAGGGGGTAAGTCAATAAAGCCTAACAGAGCTATTCTCAGTGTAGGCATAGTGCCGTGGCCCGAACACGGAGTTAGGAGGTGGAGCGATCCAGGAAACAAGGCTGGAGGCATGCACGAGCCTCCCAGCTGACATGAATGCTATCGCAGCATGTAAATCACCTCATTTGCTGGTGAAGACCATGCAAATGAGGTGATTTACCGATCCAAGAAGCAGACAGGCATCCATGTAGGAGCCGTGCCTGCAGTAAAAATGAATGCAGTTAGTAACCGTGTACCGGACTACAAAAAAAAAAAAAAAAAAACAGAACTGTGACAACTAAAAGTTAAGCATGTATTAGGTACATTAGGCATGCTAGTGGCCAAAACAATGGCTGTTGGCATGTAAAAATTATACAAAAAGTGAAAAATCAAAAGTTTTTTTAGCACATTTGCCATGTTTAAGCAGAGAACAGTGGCACAGAAACATGTGATCTTGCAAAAATAAAATTAAAATAGTAAAGGGGAATATTAAAGGTAAAATTAATTTTCCCATTATACTGACAATGGCCAGCATACAGACTAGTACAATGGCAGGTTATAGTGGTTGCTAAGAACATAGGCTGTTGTGTAGTGCTGTCACTAGGTTATACATAATTAGGTAGCAATACGACCACATACAAAGGACAAACAACCATGGAACAGTATACTACACCGGTTGGTGAACGTTTAAATGAGAATGGAGTACAGGAAGAACAGGTGACGTTTTGGCAGAAATTTCTGCAGAAGGAACAACAGAGAAGGTCGGTTAATCCATTTTCCTTCATTGGACAACGTATGGGTAATTCCATACCTCCGGACATGAGAGATACATTTGATAAGTTGGACAAGCTTATGTCCAAAGAATTAGCGACACATCTTAATTGTTTAAGCCTTCAAAGGTATGTGGAACTGAACATTACCCCGAGGGGTTTACGTGCCTTTAAACATCCTACCACTCCGTTTGACTTACAGGATGAATCCGATAAGATATTCCACAAGAGGTGGGTAACAGCAGCCCACCAGTGTTCAATCGAGTGGGTTAACATCCTAGTAGAACGTGATAAAGTGAAGCAAGCTAAACTAAAAATGGACATAACCAATACTTGTGAAGTGTTGTCTGGGGCAATAGGCACAGTTCGTATGGAACAGTGCCTTAAAGATATTCAAAATAAACTCATTGATTTGGAGAAGGACTTACTTGATACTAAGAAATACAAACTAAATAGAGATATTAAAGATTATGCATCGGATTTGGCGTTTTCGCGATCAACCAATAAGAAAAGACGTCCTAACGTACGTTTTGCAGAGCAGGGGAGATCAAGACGTAATGGCGGAATGAATACCTATTCGGATGTTTCCACTGAGTGGGAGAGTGAACCAGGGGAAGGCGGCGACTTTCCTAGTTTACCAGCAGCACAGAATCCAGGGGAATTTCAACAATCCTTTCGGAAAACAAAACGGAATGGATATGGAGATGGTGAAAGATATAGAGAGAGTGAAAGGGAAACAGAATATGGACAGAGACCCTTTGGTGCTTACACGCAAAGGTACAAACGAACCAAACGAAATTAATGACATTTGCTCTGTAATTCAAGTTAATGATGTTGATTTTTCATACATTATTAATTTATGTGGGATGAATTTAAGTAATGAAATGATTTCAGTATTAAGTAAAGGCTTAAAGTTCGTTCCAACTGTATTACCACGTGAATATGTTTTGAAAGGTGATGTTTACAAGTTTATACGGAAATTACATTTAGCTGCTTTTTTTAAAAATAAAAGTGCATATAATATGTGTGATGAAAATAGTACTATGGTGTCTACTGAATCCATTGGTGATTCAGATGATAGTTTTTATTCTTGTTCTTCGGAATATGTAGATAATGAGAGTTTTGATGCATATAGTAAACTAGATACTTCTAGAATTAATGTGAAAAGTGATTTTGTTCCCCCTTTTACACATGAAGGTATTAAAAGTTTTCAGCAATGTTAAATTTTGACATAGAGATGTTGTATAAAGAATTCTGTAAAAACAAGTCTGGGGTTGTATACAACTTGACCAGATTAGAGTGGCAAGCGTTACAGACTTTAGCCAGAAGACAAGATTTGGTAATAAAGCCGCAGATAAAGGAACAAGGTAGTACTTATGCATTATACTCAATATGCACAGATGTGTCATAAACATCTGGATGACACTACTACATATAGTAAATGTGACATTATAGTTTATAATAATGCTTTGAAATCATATGAAGAATTACTTTATAAGGGACTGAGATTAGGATATTTTTCAAAAGAAGATATAATGAAGAAGTTTAAGGTTAATAATAATGCAATAGCTTTGTTTTACTGCTTACCAAAGGTACATAAAAACATGAATTGTCCTCCGGGACGCCCCATTGTATCAGCATGTAAATATTTTTTGCACAATATGGGGATATTTTTGCATAGTTTTTTGTATCCTTATGTGACTAAACAGACATCATATATTAGGGATAGTTTTGATTTTCTAAACAAGATTACACCAATAAAATGGATGGAGGGAATGTTTTGGTTCACGGCTGATGTAAAAAGCTTATATACAAGCATAAAACATGAACTTGGCTTGCAGGCTTTACGACGTACCTTAGGTGACAACCCACAGTCATTCTATATTATGGAGTTGGTGGAATTCTGTCTTAAGAACAACTATTTTTATTTTGATGGTCAGTTATTTCACCAATTAAAGGCACAACCATGGGGCAAGTTTTGCCCCATGTATGCTAATATTTTGATGAATAGCTTTGAACTTGATTTTTTGTATCATTTACAATTTTACAGGAAATATGTAATAAGCTACTATAGATACATAGACGATTTAATTTTTATTTGTAGGGGTGGCATAGATGAGTTAGAGGCCTTTAAAAAAGATTTGCATACAAATCAATTTGGATTAGAATTTGATGATTTTCAAGTGGGTAGTAAAGTTAATTTCTTGGACTTGACTTTGGAAGGGTTAAGTAATGGTAAAATACTTACAAGAATTTATAGAAAGTTTGAAAACTTACACTTTTTAGATGGATTGAGCCATCATCCTGCTCATCTTATGAAATCTTTACCATATGGGGAATTCATTAGAATTAAGAGATTGTGCAATAATGACAGGGAATTGGAAATAGAATTACAAAAAACAGTAGATTTGTTTGTAAGAAGAAATTATAATGAAAAAGAGGTTGAGCTATCCTTACAAAAAGCTAAGAATGAAGGGGTTCAGATAAATAGAAAAAATAATAGAATTAGAGTAAATAGAGAAGAAAAAGATGAATATACTGCTAAACAGATGTTTTTTGTCCTGTCATATGATTTATTGACAGAAGAAGTTAAAAAAGCAATATTGAAATATTGGCCTTTTTTATTTAAATATGGTGATCTAGTAGACATTATTCCAATAAATATTAAATTTTCCTATAGAAGAGGGAGAAATCTAAAAGACATTCTGGTACATGCTAAGTACTCTAATCCTAATGTTGACTTATTAAAAGAGATAGTTTTACTGGGAACATTTGAATGTGGGAATTGCATTTCATGTAAATATATAAGTAAAACATTTGAATGTATAAATGGTAAGATTTTTAGATCTTGTGGGACTTTTTATTGTAATTCAGTAGCGATAGTGTATGCTATTAAATGTCCATGCGGACTGTTTTATATAGGTGAAAGTAAAAGGGCATTTAAGGTTCGACTTCAAGAACATATAAGAGATATAAAAAATAAAAATTAGAAAGTCCGCTAGCAGTACACTTTAAAGACTACCATAATAGTTCAGCTGAAGGTTTATTATAGCGGTTCTTGAACAAGTAATAGTTTATAATACTGATGATAATTTAGTTAAACAAAAGCTGCTATATAAGGAGACAGTCTTTATATTAAAGTATAATACACTGACACCTATGGGTATTAACGTAGAATGCAATTGGAGAGTGTTTTTATGAATGACATTTGTTGCAAATTAATTGATTGTTTGATTGTGTAATTGTTTTATTAGCTTTTGTAATGAAGGTTTTTGAATGGTATAAATAAGCTGTAATTGTTTGAAATATTTATCCTCCTGGAAGGCGTAAGCCGAGGCGCCAGAGAAAGAAATAAACTGTGTTGGATCTTTGTATGTGGTCGTATTGCTGCTTCTACTGCCTTGCTTTTTGTTTTTGTTGTATACTATACATAATTAGGTGTATGTAAATGAGCTAAGTTTACTGAATGGCAAAATGGGCCACCGTATCCACAGGTACCTAACTGTGTAGGGGGTCAATGTGGTGGTGTAGGCAGAAGAGGTAGCTGACATGAGAAGGGAATGTGTCATGGTTTGTGTAAGCACGTTGGAGCACAGCAGCTCCTGTTTGTGCTCAGCTAAGCACAGCTAAGTAGGGGTGTGTGTCTGAGGCTGCTAAGCTGTGCTTAGCTGGTTAGAGAAATGCTGAGCGTGTTCATGTACAGGGGAGGGCCCTTTCTGCTCAGCAATGTTTACACTGGCACCACAGGTTTGCTTGGAGTGCCGTGGGGCTTAAAACTGGAGGAAATTGAAGAAAAAAAAAAAATAAAAGGAAATAGCAGACTAAAGGCAATCAACTATAAAGGACTAATAAGGCCTCTACCACTCACAGTGGGCCATTCAGACGCCTCAAAAATGTAGCTGGCAGGTGGAATATATTATAGTCAGCCAATCACACAGGCTGCGTCTGCAGCACACCAGTATAAAGTATGCAGACACCCTTCAATCTGATTTCCCCACATATTCTGCACCATTGGAGTGCACACTTGGGAATTTTAACTGACAAAATGATAGGGGCTGCTGCTTTGCTTCATCTCTACATGCTACTGGCTGAGGGCAGTGATGAGGATGATGCTGACAACCGGCCCAGACTGAGAAGGAGAAGAGTGTTCAGGCCCAGGATAACCTTTCAGGGGCTACATGAGCTGGAGATAGTAGAGTGCTACAGGGTGGACAGGAACATACTAGAGCAACTCACTGAGCTTGTCGCCGTCATCTCAGACCCAGAGCCAACAGAGGGGAACCCATCCCAGTGGAAACTGGTATATGTAGCCTTAAGAATACTAGCTACAGGTACTTTCCAAAGACCTACTGCAGACATCATGGGAATCTCACAGGCATCCGCATCCAGGGTACTCCACAAGTTCCTGGATGTCATGCTAACGCATCCAGTGAGCACATTTATTTCCCCAACACCCCTGAGGAGAAGACCACCAATATGCGTCCCTTCGACAATGTAGTACACTACCCAGAGGTACTAGGCGCCACAGTCTAAACTTATGTGCACATCAAAGCACCATCCGGTGAGGAGGGTAGAGTGTACGTCAACCACAAGGGCTATCACTCCATCAACTGCCAGGTCATGTGCAATGCCCAGGGCATTATCATCAGTGTGTGTGGTGGCAGACCTGGCAGTTATCACAACTCCCACATCTGGCACACCTCACAGCTGTACCAGGCATTTTGCCAGGGAGGATATCCCATATGGCATCTAGTGGGGGATGCTGGCTATGGACTGGAACCTTGGATGATGACATCCATCAAAAATGTATACACACCCACTGAAGAATGAAATAATGAGGCACACTTACAAACTAGGAACATCGTAGAGCATGTGTTTGGGCTGCTCAAGTCATGGTTCCACTGCCTTGACATATCTGGTGGAGCCATGCAGTATTCTCCAGCCACATGTGCACACATGTTCATACTGTCTGCCATGCTACACAATATGATCCTGCGGAAACAGCTGTGGCAGGAATATCACAGGGAAAGGGGACACAGCCCCGCACCATTGCCAAGGTCCGCACAGGCACAGGGGGACTCGGAGGAGGAACCCCTCAGTCTGTCCCTGTAGACAGACTTAGGAGTGCCCAGTATGCCCTGGCCTTGGCAAAGAGGCAACACATAGCACATACACTGACATCCTAGGGACCCAGGAATTACACCTCACTCCCGACTCACACACACGCACAGTAAAAAGGATGCCACCCACATCACACTACCTTTACCTTACCATGTATAAGCTGTGTACTGCATGCATCTGACAGAGTCAGCCCTGAAGCACTGTCTTCACAACTGCCTCAGGCAGAAAGTAAGTAATTCTTCTTAACATCAAATTAATGGAATAGTAGACTGCAGTAGCATATCTATGGTATTGCTACATTTATGCAAGGGAATAGGGTGGGCTACCCTAGCAGCTGACAGCTGACAGCTATGTGGGACAACAGGAAATGTCCACCAAATACTGGCTGCCCCAGAATATGCAGTAGTCCCCAAGGTGCGAAACCCAAGGCAGTATATGTGAGGGACTAAGAAACTGCAGGTTATAGGTCACATGCATGGATGTCAATGTCGGAGTCCCTTACATACCTCTCAGCCTCTCACAGCAAGTTATCTGTACAACGCCGTAAAGAAATGTGTGGCAAAGGCCCAGAAATAGGGACAGTGATGAAATATTCAAATAATTCCGCCAGACAGGTGGAACAGGATCAAATAAAACCACCGTACTATCGAAAAAACTTTTTATTATTGGTTTCGTCCTGAAAGAGACTTCTTCAGAACAAACATTAAGACAGTAAAAACTATTCTCTTAAATGAAGCTAAACACACCCTCAGTTAATTAACAGGTTACACCTCTAATGACCTAATTAGCAGAGAAAGACATACTCACATACCATAGGAACAACATTACAGAAAAAAAATGTATGAAGAAAACAAAAAACTGCATTAAACAACAATAACATTTTTATAAAGTTAGATAAATATTTACAAACATTTACAAACTTTTAACCTCCTATTTAAAAAAAAACAAAAACATTTTATGTTGGTGGAATCATTCATACCTGGCAGTTTTTCTGCTCCCAACCATAACTGCCACATAGTCTCCTTTTGTTCAGTCTGATCCTTATAACAGCCTCCCCTCAAATTCCTAGGTAGATGTTCCAAAATTGAGAATAAAAACTTGTTATGTTCAGGACACTAACAGTATGCCTATATAGAGCATTGTTAACATTTTTAACCCTAATGGCATATAAATGTTCTTTAATTCTTTGATATAAAACACCTAGACATACCTACATAAAATTCCCTGCAAAATGAGCAGATAGCTATGTAGACAATCCCTTATGTCTTACAATTGTATAACACATTTACTGGCAAAGTTCTATCCATATGGGGCAGTTCTATGAAAGGGCCTTCCAGAATATATCTGCAGGCCACTCAAAAACACATTTATACATTCCTTTCGATTTCAAGCTGTTACTCATACTACTAACCTTAAAGTTGTCCCTATGTAAACACCTTTTTAAGATAAAAGTGTTGTTAAAAACAAATTTAGGTTTTTCACCCATTAACCTAAAAAGGTCCATATTACCTTTAATAATATTCCAGTTCTTGGTAACAATCAACTCAGTGCTGCTTCTGTTTACAGACATATCAAGGCAACAATACGTATTATGGTTAATACTATTCCCAGAACATGGCCTAGTGTCAGGCTCTTTAATGACCAGTCCAGGCCTCAAAATGGGGGGGGGGGGTCAGTTTGCCTGCATTGTCTAATTTCCTCTACTAGCTTAGTTAGCATATCTCCCTTATACCCCTATTCTATAAACATGTTAACAATGAGTCTAACTTCTTCAAACACTGACTCCTTGGAGGTCATCCCGGAAGCACGTATCAGCTGCCCATTTAGAATGTTATTTTTCATAAACGTAGGGTGGTTACTTGCATAGTGTAAGTAACTATTAACAAAAATACTTTTTTCTAAAAATCTTAGTACTGAAATTCTGGGCAAGAGGTTCCCATTTAACAGTAATATCCAAAAAGCTGACTTCTAAACCTATATCACCCCTTGTGAATTTCAAAAAATCTGACTGTTCATTCATGTTCTTAATTAATTCTAAGATCTCCTTTTCAGTTCCCAAAATGCCAAAAAACAGATCATCAACAAATCTAGCATAAAAATTAACATGAAACTTCGACATGATGGGTTTCAAAACTTTTTGCTCTCACCATCCAAGCACCAGGTTGGCGTATGCTGGGGCTGCAGCCGACCCCATGGCAACTCCCTTCAGTTGTTTATAAACCACTCTATTAAACAAAAAATAGTTGTTATGAAGAAGTTTCAAAAGAATGTTGCAAACATGCACATCATTAGCAAAAAAAAGGGTAAAAGTAGACAAAAACTGCTTAACAAAATCAATACCCAGATTATGGGGTATACTGGTGAACAGAGAACTAACGTCAACTGTAAACATAACATTTTCATAGCATCAAACTCATATTACAAACTAAAAACTAAATTTGCTTAAAAAATCTCATATAATCCATAAAATCCGAATATAAAATTCCATTTTTTGAACAACAGGATTCAATAAAAAAATCAAGGACTAAGGATATTCCTTCCGTCACACTGAGGTGAGGAAACAACAGGTCGGAAAGGAGGGTTAGATGGATCCTTATGAATTTTAGGAATCCCAAAAAGGACCCCCAATAACAGATGCTTGGACATCATAAAATCATACATCTCTGAGGAAAGGAAACCTTCCATTAATAACTCATGTAGTTCAGACCATATTTTCCTATAACAGGCAGGCACCATTGAGGCCTCCACAAGTGAATATTCACTGGCATTCCCCAGCATTTTTTCTATAACTACAACATATTTGTCTTGCTCCATTATATTAAGCCCCCTCCCTTGTCAGCCTTTCGTAAATCTTAAATGTGTGAATTGGTTCAACTCCTCCATGGCTAACCATTGCCCTGAAGAAAGATTGTAAAATAATCTACTACGTTTAACACTTGCCAACTTCCTAATGTCTTCCTTACAACATTTTTCAAAAACTTTTAATGTATTGATAAGAGTAGGATTATACCTACTAGGTTATAAAAAACACTTTTCTTAAGTGAAACATCAGAAAACACATATAAAATATTCAGCTTGCGACAGTACATTTTCATATCAATTAAAGTCCCGCTCAAATCCGTCCTCCTACTTGAAATGAAGTTCAAACCCAGAGTCATATTTTTTGAAATTCACGGGGGGTGATATAGGTTTAGAAGTCAGCTTTTGGGATATTACTGTTAAATGGGAACCTCTTACCCAGTATTTCAGTAGTAAGATTTTTAGAAAAAGTACTTTTGTTAATAATTACTTACACTATGCTAGTAACCAACCTATGTTTATGAAGAATAACATTCCAAAGGGGCAGTTGATATGTGCTTCCAGGATGACCTCAGAGGATTCAGTGTTTGAAGAAGAGGTTAGATTCATTGTTAGCATGTTTATAGAAAGAGGGTACTGGGAAAACTACTCATGTACCAACTCTTTTGCTCAACGTTTTCTGGAATTCATAAATTCCAATGCCTTGGATCAACTTATCCATACCTCCACCAGGGGCTGCAGTATCCTAGACCTGGTCATTACCAACATGGGTGACCGGTGTTCCACGCCAGAGGTCAGTTCCTCATTGGTCAGATCTAACCTCAAGCTGTTCACTCTAGACATCCACATCCCGCCCCCACCCACCATTAGGGAAACCACCATAAAAAATGTCTCCAAAGCCAACTTCACGGCTTCTTAAGACAGAAGTGGCAAACTTCACAACACCCATGCAGATGGACAGTAGAGGTACGACTGCTGAATCCTACACAAATGCACTTTATAAGCACTTAGATGAGTGCATGGATCATACTATCCCTAACAGAACCAAGATGCTATCCTCCAAAAAAAGGAAGCCTATCTGGTGGTCCCCTGCCATAAACAAACTCTACAACAGAAGAAAGAAACTGTTGCAAAAAAGAGTAAAATCCCATGATTGGAGGAACTCCCTGGTCAGCCTAAGTAAGAAGCTGAGATCCCTCATAAAATCCTCCAAAGCTAGTTACAAAAACAAAATTGCAACTGATTCTAAAGACAACCACAAAGCATTATATAGCTGTGTCAAGAATCTCAACACCAACACTCAGATCTGCTCTAAGTTACAGCACAATGGCACTAAATATACAGAACCAAGTGATATTGCCAACATCCTGGCAGATAGATTCAGTGCTAACTTTACTCCACTCTTACCCCCCTAAAGGGCCCATCTCTATACCGGAAGAATGCAAAGTTCCTGTAATCACGGCTGCACAAGTAAAAACTACACTCTCCAAAGCCAAGAACACAGCATCCATGGAACCTGACAACATCCCAGGCTGCGTTATACATGAACTACAGAACTAACTGACACCCACCTAAGTACCATGTTCAATAGCCTCACCTCAGGCTTTATGCCCACTGAATAGCACACAGCGATGGTTATCTCACTCCAAAAAGGGGGAGCCACCACAGACCCCAAGAACTTCCGCCCCATTAGCCTGATGAGCCTGGTCTGCATGGCCATGGAATGTATCATCATGGAACTTATAAACAAAGACATTGGTAATCTCCAAACTCTGGACTCCACCCAGTTCAGGTTTGTAAAAGACAGCTTATGTTTCCTAAACTGATAAACTTTTTTGAAGCAGTCACCAAAGCTGTAGACGAGGGAAAGGTGGTTCACACAGCCTATCTAGATCTCGTCAAGGATTTTGACACCATCCCCCACTCTGGAATTATAGATAAACTCACTAAACTAGTTATAAATCCCTATGTCACAAGATGGGTTGCCAACTGGCTCACTGACAGAACCCATACTGTGAAAGTAGCAGACTTCAGACCAGTGACAACCACAGGGTTCAGTCCTGGGTCCTCTCCTGTTTGGTATCTACTTCTCTGAAATACAGGCTAACACAGAAGGTCTTTGGCTAACAAAGTTCGCAGATGACTGCAAACTAGGAGCCATAATCGAAACTCCTAATGATGTGGACATCCTACAAAAGGGCCTCACTGAGACAGATGCCAGGTGTCAAACCCATGGCCTCAAGCTCAATGCTAAAAAGTGCACTGTCACCCCTTTGGTAAAAAACTCATGAACTACCACATAGGCAGTAGTCTACATAACACCAAAAGTATAAGAGACCTTGGGACACAGGTGGACAGTAGTCTCTCCTTTGATAATCACATTGCCACAGTAGTCAGGAAATCCTTCTATGTGGCACATCTCATCATGAAAGATTTCTCATCCAGAAAAAAAAGAGGTCATTGTTCCCCTCTACTCATCACTCATTAGACCCATTATAGAGTACAATGCCCCTTTTGGTATGTACCTCACAAGACACGTACAACAACTGGGGAGGCTGCAGAAATACCTCACAAAGAGGATTACTGGCCTCAAACAGATGCCCTACTCAGACCATCTCAAAAAACTCCAGCTTTACTCCATTGCATATTGCATATTCAGAGGCGATCTCTGCCTAACATACATTTCTGTGTCAAACCCAGAGCTGTTGGACATGCTCCACTTAAAGAAATCCCAATTCCTAAGAGCTGCATGCTCTAGCGACCTAAACCTTGTCACCACAATAAACAGAACATGCTTGAGGGATAGATTCCTGTCCAAGAGACTTCCCATACTCTGGAACAAACTACCTGTCTATATCAAACAAAGCTCCTCATTAGCACTGTTCAAGAAAAATCTTGACTGGATGGGAAATAGGAAATTCACCCCGGGGATCGCTTCTGTGGCTGTGCTCGACAGGGGTACAGGAAAATAATTTTCTTGGGTGGCGAAACCCAGGGTACCTTTTTGGCTAGGCTTATATAGGCCCTAGAGCCAATAGCCTAGTACTTACCTATGAACCCATGAACCTATGAGATATGCTAACTAAGCTAGTAGAGGAAATTAGACGATGTAAGCATACTGATCCCCCCCATTTTGAGGCATGGACTGGTCATTATAGAACCTGACACTAGGGCATGTTCTGGGAATAGTATTAACCATAATACGTATTGTTGCCTTGATATGTCTGTAAACAGAAGTAGCATTGAGTCAGTTGTTACCAAGAACTGGAATATTATTAAAGGTAATATGGACCTTTTTAGGTTAATGGGTGAAAAACCTAAATTTGTTTTTAAGAACACTTTTAACTTAAAAAGGTGTTTACAGAGGGACAACTTTAAGGTTGGTAGTATGAGTAACAGCTTGAAATTGAAAGGAATGTATAAATGTGTTTTTTGTGTGGCATGCAGATATATTCTGGAAGGCCCTTTCATAGAACTGCCCCATATGAATAGAACTTTGCCAGTTAATGGGGTATATAATTGTAAGACACAAGGGTTTGTCTACATAGCTATCTGCTCATTTTGCAGGGAATTGTATGTAGGTATGTCCAGTAGGTGTTTATATCAAAGAATTAAAGAACATTTATATGCCATTAGGGTTAAAAATGTTAACAGTGCCCTATATAGGTATACTGTTAGGTGCCCTGAATATAACAAGTTTTTATTATCAGTTTTGGAACATCTACCTAGGAATTTGAGGGGAGGCTGTTATAATGATCAGATTGAACAAAGGGAGACTATGTGTCAGTTAAGGTTGGGAGCAGAAAAAGCTGCCAGGTACGAATAATTCCACCAACATAAAATGTTTTTTTTTAAACATAGGAGATTAAAAGTTTGTAAAAGTTTGTAAATATTTATCTAACTTTATGACAATTTTATTGTTGTTTAGTGCATTTTTATGGTTTTTCATACATAGTTGTTCCTATGGTATGTGAGTATGTCCTTATCTGCTAACTAAGTCATTAGGGGTGTAACCTGTTAATTAACTGAGGGTGTGTTTAACTTTAAAAGAATAGTTTTACTGTCTTAATGTTTGTTCTGAAGAAGTCTCTTTGTTGCCGAAAGCGATAATAAAAAAATTTTTTGCTGGTACAGTGGTTTTATTTGATCCTGTTCTACCTGTCCAGTGGAATTATTTGTATTTTTTGTTAGTTTGCACCTTCCTCCTTTGGAAATCTATTTTTTGTGTTTTTTTTGTGATGAAATATTGCTCTGGCAAACTTAGACAGTGATATTAGAACAGGTCTTGCCGTTGCATTAAGTCTCTGAAGGGTAAGAAGTCTGATATTCAAATGTCTGCCATTACTTTCTAACTTCAATCTTTAATGATATGCCAATATTTTCCAAGACAACCACAATACTATGCTAAATGGACCCAAAATATGAAGCAAACATCTGGACAGTCTGCGCAAATTTGTACAATTAAGACATATGCCCCCCTCCCCCAACACACCTGTGTACCCATAGAAATGCAGTAACATTTATGTTTGTATGGTAATAGTAGCAGACCAATCATTCCCACGGCTGTCCCAATCAACTTGTTAACTTGTTCCATGTCCACTATATCCAGGGGTCAATGTGCATTCTGTGTACATGGTTAATACTGTCAGGAAGTGTATAGCACTTACTGTTGGCTGTTGTGGCTTAGTAGTCTAATTACAGTACTGTGCTTAACAGGGTCTGTGGTCTGAGACTGGCTGTGCCAACTATTTTGCATGACAGCTACACCTATGCTAGGAGTTGTACACACTGAGCAGCAGTCAATTTTTCTAACTGCAGGAAAGATGGACAGTGGAAGGATAGGAGAGCTCACATATGGACTGTACACAGCTCGGAGTAACCTACATAGCGCCTAGTAGAACAGCAGGTTGTGACAAGTCAGTGTAGTGCCAGGTTATAAATGGCTGCCACGTGACTGTGTCACGTGTCAGTACTGACAAGTCAGTGTACATCCATAGCCCTGGAATGACAAGGTGTCACAGAATGTACACATGTATGCCTCACATATCTGTTCTGCCCCCCATAACATTGCATTTGCCTGACAAACTATGTGCAAAACAACAAAGGTTGATGTAAAGCATCAATGACAGACAGTTGAGAAGCAAATGTAATACCCATAAGAAAATGCAAGCTAATACAAAAACGTTCTACCAACTGTCTACGCTTGGAACAGCAATAGTAACACCCTATCACCATGTCTGGGCCTGTGTCTGACTGTTATATATGGGCCTGTCTAGATGTCAGCCTTTAAGAGTTTGACAGCTATGGCCAACATGTAGCCTTATAATGACACTGCAACAAAAACCATCTGAGGAACACAGGAGATGTAGTGGTGCAATGATGGGCAACCTGATAAACAGGTGAGGAGGGTAGAGTCTACATCAACCGCAAGGATTATCACGCCATCAACTGCCAGGTCGTGTGCAATGCCCAGGGCATTATCATCAATGTGTGTGCTGACAGCCCTGGCAGTTATCACGACTACCACATATGGCATACCTCACAGCTGTACCAGGCATTTGCCTGGGGGGGGGGGACATCCCGTACGGCGATCTAGTGTGGGATGCTGGTTACACACTGGAACCGTGAATGATGACACCCATCAGAAATGTCCATACACTCACTGAAGAATGCCATAATGAGGCACACACACAAACTAGGAACATCGTAGAATGTGTGTTTGGGCTGCTCAAGTCACGGTTCCGCTGTCTTGACATATCTGGTGGAGGCCTGCAGTACTCTCCAGCCACATGTGCACACGTATTTATACTATCTGCCATGCTACACAATATGATCCTGCAGAAATAGCTATGGCAGGAACATCACAGGGAAGGGGGACACAGCCCCCCACCATTGCAAAGGTCCCCACAGGCACAGGGGGACTCAGAGGAGGGACCCCCTCAGCCTATCCCTGTAGGCAGACATAGGCATGCCCAGTATGCCCTGGCCTTGGAAAGGTGGCAATGCGTAGTACATACACTGGCATCCTAGTGGCCCAGGAACTGACACCTCACTCCAACTCACATACACACAGTAAAATGGATGCTAGCCACATCACACTACTTAGACCTTACCATGTGCAGGCCATGTAATGCCTGCATCTGCCAGAGTCAGCCTTGAAGCACTGTCCTCTCAACTGCTGCTGGCACAATGCAAGTCATTCTTATTAACAATAAATAAATGGGGTAGTAGACCGTGGTAGCATATGTATGGTATTGCTGCATGTATGCCTGGGAATGATGAGGTTTACCGGGATAGCAGCAGACAACGGACAGCTGACCCACAATATCCAGTAGGCCCTAAGCCAGTAAAATCCACTGCACTATGTCAGAGTCTTACAAACAGTGGGGTCAAAGGACAAATGCATGGACGTCAATGTTGGAGTCCCATACATAGCTCTAATCCTCTTACAGCATGAAATCTGCAAAAACCCATAAAGAAATGTGGGGCAAACACCCAAAAACAGGGACAAATCCTAAATATTGCCCTTGCAAACATAGATATTTGATAGAATAACAGCTGTTGCTGTAGCAGGAATTCAAGATCTAGAAGTCTGAAGCACTAATGTCTGTCATTACTTTCTAACTTCAGTCGGTAATGTATTCACCATTATTTGCCACATAACATCAATTTTATGAAAAATGGGCCAAATGTTTGAGCTAAACATCTGCACAGTGTGAAGATGTGTACACTTGAGAGGTCTGCCCCCTTCCCCTCAACACACATGTGTTCACATAGAACTGCAGTAACATTTATGTCTGTAAGGTGATAGCAGCAGGCCACACATTGCCAGGGCTGTCACAATCAACTTGATAATGTGTTCCATTTCTGCAATAAGCAGGGGTCAGTGTGCTATGTATGTTTGTGGTTAATAGTGTCAGCAAGTAGACACCACTTACTGGTGGCTGTTTTGGCTTAGTGGTCTAAGTGCAGTACTGTAGTGGTCAGGGTCCATGGTTAGAGACTGGCCATGGCAACTATTTTGCATGTCAGCTATGCCAGTGGTAGGAGTAGTGCACACTGGCCAGAACTCAATATTTGTTACTGCAGGAAAGCTGGACAATGGAGGGACAGAGGGCTACAAATATGGTCAGTACACAGGTCTGAGTAACCTGCACAGTGCCTATTAGAACAGCAGGTTGTGACAAGTCAGTCGAGTGCCAGGATATGAAGGCTGCCACGTCACTGTGTCAGTACTGACAAGTCATTGGGCACCATCCATACCCATGGAATGACAGGGTGTCACAGAATGTCCACACATATGCCTCATATCTCTGTTCTGCTTGTCATAACATTGTATTTGCCTGACAAGCTGCTGGCAAACCAGTAAAGGGTGATGTGAAAACAGCAATGACAGGCAGTAGAGATCCAGATGTCATCCCCAAAAGTAAATGCAAGCTAATACAAAACCTTTCTACTAACTGTGTACATTTGGAAGAGCAATATTAAGAGCCTGCCTCCATGTCTGGGCCTGTGTCTGTCTGTTATATAGATTCTTGTTAGGAAAGAGGTTTCTGGTTCCATGCTTTAAATCAGACAAAGGTGTCAACCCCCTCAGTTTGTCAGGGCTGATGTTCCTTTAAAAAGAAACATAAAACCAGATATTTAGTTAATGTGGCTAAGGACCCATACAAAGAATGACTGACAGGATTCTAATCTGGGTCTTTTCAATGCCCTTGTGGCTTTGAAGCCCCTTATGGGCTTTCTGTGCCCTTCTCTGTTTCCTGGTCTTCTGCCCCTTCTAAACACCCTTAAGAGTCTAATTTCTAATTCCTCTGAAAATGTGGAGTTGGATTCTTGGGAAGAGGCTTTGGTCTACTCATCTCATATCTATTCCCCTCTTGCCCTTGTGTCTGAAGAAGACGATTCCAGTTTCCCTTTTCAGTTCTCCCAATGAACAATTATTTTTTTGGAGACAATATTATTCACATGATGGATATTGTAAGTGGGACTGTTCTCAAATTTTGGATATCCAGAAGAGGTGTTGTGACCTCTGGCAGACTAACTTGCACTAGCTTTCTGCAGTCCCTCCAGTTTTGGATGCCATGTTGGACACCCTTTTCTATGGTTCTCAGGTTCCTGACTCCTAGTTTCCAGATTCAAAGAAACCTGACAGGTTTTATAAAGGTTTTGAGGCTCAAAAGTGTTTATATAAAAACCCTTATTCTGACCCTGCAGTGATTTCTCTGGCTACTGATAAGCCTTCTAAGTTACTGTCCTCTTCAAGCATCACTTGTATACTCTGTGCCTTGGATGTAGGATATACATCTGACATATGGTGCTTGGAAGGTCCTAAGGCTTTGGTATGCTTGCCAGATGCTTAGCTGTCCTTGGCAGGCTATCCCTTAAGTAAGGAATACTGCAACAGTGAGAAGCAGGGCATCTACTGTTATGGTAAGATCTCATGCAGCTGTACTTTCTTCTGTTTGTTGCCTAATGTCCCATGATAGTAGCAGAGAGAATGAATTTTGCAGTGTGGAACAAATACAAAGGAATACATATAAGTAGCAAATACCTTTCTTTCATCTGATCACAGCAAACTCCTGACATGTATAATACCCATACACTCGTATTGATTCTCCACATTCATGTTGCAAACCCATATCACGTAATACTATATTTCTGAATTCTCATTAATTCTTAATTACTTTGTAGAACAACTAGATAGACATCAAATGTAGCAGTAGCCTAATTTCTTTTCACTAAGTAACTCAAATACAATATTGATATCAATGAAAGCTAGATAACTAAGATAAATAAAATGCTTTCAGCTGCATTTCTGTAGATGAAAGGTCTGTATTTTTTAACAAGAAATACATGCTACCAAGATAGAATGAGATTGTACTTAAAATATGAGATAATAACTTGATCCTTGATAAAATAGTCATGATGTATTTGATAACAGTGGGTTAACAGGACAAAACAACTAAATAAAGCATGCTAGATAATTTACTATCAGTAATTAATTACCTCAAAGAATTCTGTTTCAGAGTAAAGTGTAGATTTGAAATGAATATGAAAAAGGGAATATTTATGCATTTGCATCATATCTTCGGTTTACAGCATTACGGCATTACTGCATTGTACCTAGCATTTGTATAAAAATAAAGTCTGAATTCACTTTTTAAATTATTTCTTTTTAATATTGGAAGTAATCTGTTGGAATCCTTCAGCTATTCTTTTTATCTACATTACTGAATGATATTTTATGCTGCAATGAAAATTAGTAATACTGAAAATGTTATCATTAAATACAGAAGACAACCAATGTAAATTAATTTCTGCTGTACTCAATATAAAAGTGAGTAACTTCTCTAAATTTAACTTAAATTTGTGTCTACCTGCGTATGGAAAATACATGTATTCATATTAATCAACGCAGTAATTAATTTCAGTAAAGTAATCTAGTAAAGTATGGTACTTGTTATATGCACTGTACAGTTATATATTGTTTATTGTATTAGATAGAGGCTTCTCTATAAATCATATGATATTCTGTACATAATAGGAATATTGTCAAAAGGAATGGTGTATAAAGATTTTGTAAATTTATATTTTAACTTATCCAAGAATATTAAGCAAATACTATTGTATTTCCAAGAATTGAATGGGTTGAAACAGTGCATGTGGACATTCTTAGGAAAGATGCAAAGAGGGACAGTCATTGGTTAAAGGACAACACCACCCAAATGTACTTCTTTAAGATAAGTCCAATAAGCATTTTTTTCCATTGGTCATATGTAAAGAGACAGGACTGTATTTTCTAAAATTGTATATAACCGCATGTATTCAGCTTGTCAATCCTTTGTGTTATAATTCATTCTGTTTCTTGGCAAAATAAATAGTAATTGTGTGATTGACCCTATGGTGCTTTGACT
The DNA here is from genome assembly GCF_019279795.1 of Protopterus annectens. NCBI lineage: Eukaryota > Metazoa > Chordata > Ceratodontiformes > Protopteridae > Protopterus > Protopterus annectens. Next base: position 945,901,369 of record NC_056729.1, read on the forward strand.
TGCTCAGTTAACTTGCTCTTTGATTTTTTTTCCAATAGATTAGTTTTCTCCTACAGGAAGACTTTAAATGGGAAGTTAAAGAGGCTTCTGAATATCAAAAAAGATATTATGACTCAAATTCCTAGAGTACATATTTCTTAACATTAGAATTTTTTTTTTATTCAGTAATGGCCATACACACCATACTTTTATTATCATTGTATGAATCAATAACTCTAGGTATTATAACAGATTTTCTCTATAAGATTGATGTTCCCCTTCTGTTCTTATAAACCCAGAATTTGTAGTCCTGTATATTTAATCTATTAATATCATCTTGCAATAAATGAGCTTCTTGTAAAAAGTTGCTTGTGTTTTATACTTTTTTAATGCTTAAACAGACTACCTCTCTTATTCCTGCTGTTGATGTGATTTACATTTAAAGGAACATATTTTAAAGAAGTCATCTTGTAATATTCAAATACATATTGTTATTACAAATTGCTATTTTATGCTCTCTATAATAACTAAGGCCTTTAAATAATGGCTGTATGAAAATAAAGGGAAAACTGTTGCCTGAAATCTCATTTTATTTGACATAGACCCAAAAAGCAAAGTATTAACAATAGTAAAGATAAGTAAACTACTAGTAAACCAGTTCCCTTCCATAGAAATTAAGGTTTATAGCTTGAATAGAAATCCCATTCAAACTACCTTTCTAATTCTCCTTTTACTCTGACCTACCCACTTATGCTAGTTGCCCTTACTTTAAATATATAGATCCCACACTCTCTCTCTCTCTCTCTCTCTATATATATATATATAGATATATATATATATATATATATATATATGGACACACACACACACACACTTAAATGAATGCTGTGTGTAGGTTATTTTGCAAAGGCAACATATGTCAGGCATTCCAGCTACCTTAAAGAGACACAATTATGTTATACTAACTAGACTATAGTTTAAGACTACTATAGAGGAAAGACCTTCTCTGGATCTGGTCCTACCACTTGGAATCATCTACTAAGTGAAGACAAAAATAATCAGTAGTACCATTTAAATCAGCATTAAGAAAACACCTTAAAATGAGACTGCTTTCACATGCTTGAGATACTGGTGAGACATTTCATCATATGCATTTCACAGTCTCTAGGATAATGTTTCATATTTGTAACTAACCAGCATTTTCTTTGTGAACTGAATGCTTACCAGTTAAAAATACTGTAAATAACTGAATAACTGCAAATACTGTTATTGCTTACATCTGTGTACTATTCCCACATGTAAATACTTGTTCTATACCACTCAATGTTTAATCATACTATATGTGTACATTACTATACCATTCTGTCTACTCAATGTACTTTACCTATTTAAGTTCTCCAGTTGTAACAGAAAAGAGTCAGTAGACTAGCTCACCTTCTTGGTAAACATATGGTAAATAAATAAATATATTATTTAGAAAAAATTCTAAATTTTAATGGCATTAAACTGTTTTAATTTCACCTTTTATTATAATGTAGTAGTTTGTATACATTTAAACGTGTTTAGTCTTTAGGGTTATGGGCAACTGCCATGTATGTAGTCAAGGACACTAGTGAGATTATCCCAGTTTTCCAAAAGCTCCAAACCACTGTCTTAAGTAACCTGCTCAGGGTCATGCAGTAGGCAGATGAAGGCTGAGTTAATCAAACCCTAGGCCACAAGAAATGGCTTGCCAAACAGCTCATACTTTGACTGTGCTGCACTGTCAGACTACAGAATTTTCCCAACACTCGCATTAGCTTTCTCAAGACTGGTCAAGTTCCATATTCTTTAATAGTCAATATAATAATACATGAGAGATTTTAGTTGCATTTCATTAATAACCCTATCTGGATGTTTAATGCATATACAGTTTTGCTTTTAGTAATATGCACTAACAATATTGTACAGCTAAAAAAAATAATGTATTTCAAAATGAATTGATGATCTTTCAAATTGTGTAGAAAGCATGTTGTCTGTGCTTTGCATGTGTGTGTATATGCATCCGTGTGTGTGTGTGTGTGTGTGTGTGTGTGTGTGTGTGTGTGTGTGTGTGTGTGTGTGTGTGTAGGTTCATACATTAGTACTAGGCTAACTGCCCTTGTGGGCCATTTTAAGCCAATTGGCTTAAAATGTGTGTGTATATACTAACAGAGTTGGCTTGTCATAGGCAGTGCAAAAATGTATATAAAAATATTGGGGAAGTGCATACATAATTCTCCTAGGTAGTGAAAAAAATAAGGAATAAAATGCATCAGAGAACATCTACAACCTCAGAGCTTCTACAGCCCATCATTCATGGCTATATAAGTGACTTAGTCCAGTCCTTAACCATGGGCCTTACCTAGTCTAAAACTGACCCCAGTCAGAAATGGGCAGAGATTGCTATATTATGTGTTGGAGTTGAGGATACTGTAGTCATTATTTCTTAAATGTGTATAGAATGTCACTACCTCTTGTGTGTTGGCAGGGGACGTGTAGAGAGTGTTGCTATAGCTTGCCTATGGTCAGTGTACTATGTAGGAACTAAGAGGTGGAATTAATTACTGTTAGTGCTTTTTTTTTTCACTTTCTTCACAGTTGAGCTCAGATGTGTGCACAGTTGGGTATCTTCTGGGTTTAGGGGAAAGGAGGCATATACTGCACATGTAAAGATGACAGCAATAGGTTAAAATATGTTATTGTGATAGAGTCCTTCTTTCACTTTTATCCTAGTTTGACTTCAGAGGAGTACACAGAAGGTATCTTCCTTTTATGGTTAGGGCTGAGGAGTATGCTGTTATGCTGTGTAGCAACTTGAAATATATGAATATGTTCATTTGTCCTTTCACTGTCATCCCGATTTAGCACCATCTGGGCACACTGAAATCACTTCCCTTTTTTGTGGGGAGGGGTTGGGAAGAAGGCAGTCTCCCCCCTCCCCATATGATATGTTCCTTCGCAAGCATTTTATTCTTAGTTTATGGATAAAGACTGCTTACTTTTATGACAATTACTCCTTGGATATAACCTATTTCATCCCTGAAAGAAAATAATTAGTCAATTTCTTTCGTTAGTTATGCTTTTTATTAGGCCATCACTGGACTAACGGTTGTGGGGAAAAGATATAAAGCGGTCCTCAGAGTAGTTAGAACGCCATAGTTTCTGGGGTCTTAGTGGCTGCCAGACACCGAGCATGATTAAATTCTTTCCTATAAAGCTATTACAATACAGTCTTGGCTAGTTAGGATGTATTTCAGAGATATAAGAAAAAGATGAAAAGTAAAAGAAATTGTGAGGAAACCAAAACTTAAGTAATCTGGATAGTGTGAGGAAGAAAGGATGGGAGGAAAACAGGGAAGAACTGGGTTGTATGCCAGGGTAAAAGACACAGCAGCAGTACGCAAGTGTGGCAGAAAGGGCCAAAAGCAGTAACAAAACTCAAAACAAAAAATGGCCAGCACAATTAAAGTGCACACCAGTAACTATTTATTGTAAAAACAATAAATAGAAAAATGTTGCAGAATACAACAGAATGTTACACTTACACAAAGTCAGTTTCCTGAAAAAAATAATAAATTCTTAACAAAAACATCTTCAGTCACCATATGTGTTGGAACATACCCCAATCCCTTGTTTAGCACTTCCCTTTCATATGCAGTTAACACAATAGAAGATACATTATGTACAATAAAAGTCGGAAAAAGAGGTCCCAATCTATATTAAAAAAATGGGGTCAGAGACTGGTTCTTCTATGCATGGCTCATCTTCAACTACAGAGACTGATGTGGAAATCTCTAATGAGTTGCCAGCAACTTAAAAGAGGAACCCTTTGGTACCAAAAGAGCTGAACAGAAATACTTCAGGAGGGCCAACAACAGTAGAAGCGTTAATTCACTTAATGGCACCCAAATGACTGATTCTTCTATTATACATAATTTATCTTCTGTTGTGTCAACTGCATGTGAAAGGGAAGTGCTAAAAAAGGGCTGTTTTTTGTTTTGAGTTTTGTATGCCAGGCTGACATTAGACAATGGGCTTGGGATTACCTTGAAGCACTTTGCCTAGGAATTCATGTTATCTAAGGCTGTCAACTATATAGGGGTTTAAAAACTGGTGCTTCTCAGAGTGGCTTGCTAAAATGGATGTGGCTTCCCTGAGGCAGGGGGTGCATTTTCATCATGCAAGGGGCATGAATTATTTGTCAAGAAATGGAAGGATGCAAAAGTGGCAGCCCTAAAGGTCACTGCCTTTGAAACTAGTAGAAACCTGGGAATAGTTTTGAGCAGTGTAGGGTTTGCTAATGGTCAGTATTTTACACCTCTCAGGTTGACAGTTAAAACAAGCAGATGGCTACTGTGGCATCACAATTAAAATGCAAATAAGCCTTTCCTGACTGACAAGAAAAACTCCTGACAAGTGGCACCATATAAATATATAAATGTGTGTGTGTGTGTGTGTGTGTGTGTGTGTGTGTGTGTGTGTGTGTGTGTGTGTGTGTGTGTGTGTGTGTGTGTGTGTGTGTGTGTGTGTGTGTGTGTGTGTGTTTTGGGCTTTCCTTCCCATGGCTGATACCTCCAAGCCAAGGTTTAGGAAGTGTGCATAGTGTGGGCATAAGCTACCACCTTCCAATGCCCACACTCTGTGCGTAGTCTGTTTGGGAGTTCCCCATTTGGATTCCTCCTGTTCGATCTGCGTGAGTTTCAACCCTGGTGCTTTGACAGGAGGAACAAGCTTATTTTAAAGGGTCTTCTCCCACCTTCTGCAGAGGCCTCTTCTTCCTTCGCCCCGGCTTCTAGGACTCAATTGCCCACTAAGAAGTCCGGGGATGGAGAGAAGACCCATACACAACTGAAGGGATTGGCCTAGGAAGAGGCCTCCAGATCACTCTTCCTTGGCCAACCCTCTTGCTAAGTCCCAACCAGATCCAAGCCAGAGACCTCTCTGGCTCGGTCCCCAGCCTCTACCTCACCTCGACATCATTCTCGGCCAGGTTCGGTGGCTTCTTCAGTCTGGTTCACTCTGAGTCTGTCTGAAGCCAAGGTGGACAGGATGATGTTGAAGTTTCTTCAGGCCCAGATTCAGCTGGGAGTCTTGACTGCTCCTTCCCCCAGCAGGACCAAGAGCACACAGTCCACCTTCCTCTCTATCTCTCTTTCTCTAATCCAATCTTCGGTTTCAAAGCCCTTGGGTCTGAGGTTCCTGAGTGTTGAGGGGTCAGTGCCAGAGGTTCCTGGTACCTTGACCCCGACCTTTGCCTTGAGAGGTTTGGCTCTGATGTTTTTGGAGCTGACCGACTCTCAGAGCTGTAGCCTCTGTGTTGGATACGAGGGGATGTTGTCGAGTTCAACACTTTCGGGGTTATCCCTTCCCCTCAGGGCTTCGGTGCCAGGAAGCTCAGCTCTGGCTCTCCCCTCGGCACTGGCATACAACCTCAGCCATTCCACCTTCAGGGGTCAGCTCGCCTTTGATGTTTGAGGTGGTGGAGAGGATCCTCTCGGCTTCTTCAAGAGCCTTGACACTGTCGTCCTCGGAGTCCACTCTGGCTGCCTTTCTTTCTGGGCCAGAGTTTTCCATCCTTCTCCGTTAGAGACAGCCTGCTGCAGTTCACCCCAGGAGGTTCATATCCAGGAGCTCCCCGAAGCTTCCAAGTCCTCCCTGGAGTTTCCGCCCCTCAGAGCCCCCTCAGAAGTGTACGTGCTACGCTCCAGAGTCCCTCATTGATGATACTGACTTGGAGGAAGGAGAGGGCTCCGCCAGTCACCCCCAGAGGATGTCTCCTTTAGGGACATTATGGAGATCCTTTACCAACGTGGTGGGTGACCTACCCTGAAGCCCAACCCTGATGAGTCGGTATTTCAGGAGGTGTTTGCCACAGGGCTTTCTATCTCTGGGGGTCCCCCCCCCCCGAATGATCCCTTAATGAATCTTATCGACAATGGAGCATAGAAGGAACCAGACATGGTTGAGCCCATCTCCAGATGCCTGGGCAAGGTTCTTAGTGCCCCATCAGACAAGCCCCCATGGTCCAAGAGGTCTACAGTTGATGCCATGGTGGTTGTAGTGGCCACTAAGATGGAGCTGTCTCAGGAGAGCTCCTCGGTCCACCCTCCAGACAGGGAGTCTCAGGCGATGGATCCTCTTGGGAAGCAGACCTACACTTCAGCAATATTTGCCTTACATGCTCTGAATTATTTGGCACATGTAATCAGACTGCAGAGGGACCTGGTCAAGGAGGTCACTGATTCTGCCACAGCATCCATGTTGGCAGAGGAGAAGAAGGCCTTCTCCTCCCACATGGTCACCCTCACTTCTATTTCAGTTACTTCCATAAGGCTACTCTCCCATGCCACCGAGGATGCCTCTAGGGCTGCAGGCACAGGTGTGGCCATTATGTGGCATGACTGGCTCTGGCTTTGTGCTTTTTCAGAGCCCTTCAAGGCATCTTCCACAAATGATCTCTATGACCATTCCACCTTGTTTGGAAAAACAGTTCGTGACACATTAACCCAGAGCAAGAAGGATGGGAAGACCTTGTCTGCCATCGGAATCCACTTTTCCACTCCACAAAGATCCTTTTCAAGGAATCAGCATGGGATCAAGAAGCTGTGGTTTTGGAAGTCTCAGGGTTCTCCCTAGGATGCTCAGGATTCATCTTCCTCAGGGGCAGAGGGGGATATGACAGACACTGCCTTTGTGGTAGAGAGGGTCAGAAGAACCAGGGGTCTTGGAATTCTTTCCTGGACAGACCCTTCCAGCAATCTTGAGGGATTACTGGACTGCTCGTTGCTGGAGGCAGTTGGGGGGCATTTATCACTGCACCCAACAGCCTGGGAGGTATCCATTATGAACGATCATTGGGTACTGCAGATCATAGCCAGAGGTTACTGTATCCCCTTTCTTCATCCTCCCTTTCCACCCAGATACCTCCCAGACATTCCACCTGGTCAACGGGAGGAGGCAGCCATAGAAATTGCCAGGCTGCTTGCAAAACGAGTCAGCCATCCCATTCCCCCAGACCAGTCTGGATCAGGCATTTATTCCAGGTTCCTTCACAAACCACAGCACTGAGAGAGAGAATGCAGAAAAGGCACCAGTTTGGGGAAATTAAATTTTAATAAGGCACACAATGAGTAAAAACACTTACAAGGACACAATAAAAACAAAATGCTTAACTGTCTCACCGCATTTTTCATTCGTAAATTGAACTTCCTCAGAAGTTTTTGGTCCAGGGTTTCTCTTGGTGATGTTTGTTCTGCTGCAACCTGGGCCTCGTCGCATACTTTTATTTCTCATTATAAATTGGAACTTCTTTCTAGGAGCAGGGCATCTTTTGACTCAGCCGTGCTCCAGAATACCCTTCCATGAGGACCTCCCAGGTTTTTTTGTTGGTAGCTAAGTACTCTGTCCCTCAGATTGAAGATCAAATGAAAACAACAACTTCAGATAAATAAGTTATAATGTTCCATAGACTGCGGTGGTGGTGCTGCGGTACCGTTGTCACCTTACAGTAAAACGTTGTCCTGTTCGATTCTCAGCTAGAGCGTCTTCTGTGTAGAGACATGCATGAATGGGTGTAACTTCGTTAAAGTTTGTGCATCAGGGCCGGCAACTCAGCATGTAAAAATCTACTGCCAATCATTAGCGGACCGGAGTTCTGCTGTGGCGACTCCTAACTGGGAAAAGCTGAAAGACACAACAACTACCATAATGTTCCATCTGAGTTGTTGCTTTTCATTTGCTTCAACCGTCCCTCCCTCCATCCCCCTGCCTTTTTTTGGGCTGTGTAGTGGACTGGACTGAAGAAGCATAGACCCTTTTGTCCTGGCTAGCTCTGAGTATGTGGGCCTTTAGACAGTTGTGCCAGGTTTTGTAGGCATGTAGACTATATAAGGTTGGTGTGTTCTGCAACAAACTCGATCTGAGGGGAGGAGGGAGAGCGGGGCATTGTGGGTAGGGGAAAAGCTTGGACTTTGGATCTGATGCTGCAGTGCACAGATGAGATTTATCCATTCCGGATCCGAGTCCCTCAGGTTGAAGACAAATGAAAAACAACAACTCAGATGGAATGTTATGGTAAGTACATAACTTATTTTTCAGCACTTTTAACCTCACATAACGTGCCATATCTGTTTGCATACCTATCATCTAACTCTTCACTTTTCCAAAAAAGAGGTAATCTCTACAAGTAAATAAATAAGACTAAACATATTTATGACATTTGATGAACTTTAATAACAAGATTATATAAAGTAGACAAACTCATTTTTTACTCTCTCTCTGCTCAGCTGTCCACCAAACAGAAAGCACAACCCTGGAAACTCCTCCTGTTGTGCAGTGAAAAGTCAGAGTGAAGTTATATTTTTATAATTCGACCATTTAAAACATTCTTAACTGACTTTTATGCTTAAACAAGTGAAGGAGTTGGGTGTTAGTCTATGAAAGCAGTTTATGAAAGGTACACCACGACAATCGAAGCAGACCCAAAGGATAGAAATGTAATAATTCTTTATAATTCTTTATTTCACAAAATAAAGTAAGTGCTTTCGCGTTTCCATAAACGCTTCATCAGACTTTCAAATTCATTGTGTAAAATCACCATTTAAATACTGAGTCTCGTACAAAACAGCCAATAAAAACACTGTAAAAAACTGTAAAAATTGCTACTTAAATTTTAAAGTGCCAATGCTTATATATATCGCTAACATACATGGTTTCATCATAAACTTATTTAGTGAATAACTAACTTATACTAATAACAATATAAAAACACATACGTGTGTACATATAAAACACCAGTCAATGTTTAAAACTATATGTGGGGTCTAGGACTCAATGTTTCAGAGCATGGTCCATGAGAAATGATTTCAAAGAAACCCTCTCATTCAGCCCATGTCCCCTGTCAGCTTGTAGTCTAATAATCCATTTACCTTCCTTTTTCTCAGTATAGTTCCCTATATCTCCTAACCTCACTGTAGGATGTATTAACTCTAAAACTAGAAACTTAAAACTATGTGTTGTATCATTGTGGATAATATGTCTAGCTATTGTGTTGCCCTCATTCTCTCTACTAATGGCATAGACATGTTCTCTAATTCTCTCTCTCAAAGTCCTATTCATCTTTCCTACATAGACACTATTGCATTTTTGGCAAATAGCTACATAAACCACATTTCTTGACCTACAATCTGTATCGTGATGAAATTCATATTTTAAATATGTATCAGGATGTATGAAGCTGTTGGTGTTAGCTATGAAACCACATTGGTTGCAGTGGTGACAAGAAAAAGTCCCTTTCCTGGTAGAATGGAGTTCTTTCTTGTCACTTTTCTCATAACACAAAATCCGTTTCAGTGATTTAGTGTTCCTGTAACTGAATCTCAGACCTGTGCCTACCACTTCCTTTATCTGTTCATCTAACAGTAACATACCCCAATTCTTTTTAATTATCTCCATTACTTTATTATTGTTATTCGTATAAGGAATTACTAACCTATTTACCCTCAGAGTAGCAATAGCTCTTTGTTTATTATGTGTCTGACTTCCCCTCCTGATATAGGGTTGACCAGAACTATCATGTTCTATTTCTTGTATTACTTCTAAATCACTTGGATAGTATCCTCTCTCTACAATATCTATTTTTACATCACTAATAGCCTTTTGAAAAACCCCATCTTCACTTACTAAATGAGAAGTCCTTAGTGCCTGGCTCTTAACAATATTTTTATGTAAGTGCAATGGGTGCAGTGGACATGGGCTGAATGAGAGGGTTTCTTGGAAACCATTTCTCATGGACCGTGCTCTGAAACATTGAGTCTTAGACCCCACATATAGTTTTAAACATTGACTGGTGTTTTATATGTACACACATATGTGTTTTTATATTGTTATTAGTATAAGTTAGTTATTCACTAAATAAGTTTATGATGAAACCATGTATGTTAGCGATATATATAAGCATTGGCACTTTAAAATTTAAGTAGCAATTTTTACAGTTTTTTTACAGTGTTTTTATTGGCTGTTTTGTATGAGGCTCAGTATTTAAATGGTGATTTTACACAATGAATTTGAAAGTCTGATGAAGCGTTTATGGAAATGCGAAAGCACTTACTTTATTTTGTGAAATAAAGAATTATAAAGAATTATTAAGTTTCTATCCTTTGGGTCTGCTTCGATTGTCGTGGTGTACCTTTCATCCTTTGTTTTGGGCTGTCTTTATTCTGTTTGGAGGTACTTTACCCGTTTGGTGTTCCTTTTTACATTTTTATGAAAGCAATTTATATCAACAGAAAACTTCAAAAAGTACATATTAATAAGCTAGTTTGCATATTAAATATGCAGATCACTGAAAGCAATACTATGGTGCTAGTAATACAGTATTTTTGAAAAAGAATATGTAAATTACTGTGAAACAGTACAATTCTCGATTACAGAATATGCTAAAATGTCAAGTAGATATGTGTACACATTAAGTGACAAATAATAATAATCATAATAATAATAACAATAATAATAATAATAATAATAATAATAAGAATACCTGTTTTTAAACAGGTAAGCCCAATGGACACACAATCCCTTTTCAGGCCAGTACCAATGTCTGATTAAACAGCTTGCTCAAGGTCACAGTGTAAGCAAATGAGGGCAGAAGGAATCAAACCACTTTATCACAGGAACTATAGTTCATAACTTTAAGCTTCTGCACCAACTTCCAGATCAATACTTGTACACTAAACTTTATATAGGTAAATAAAATATGTTTAAAAACAGGAAGAAGACTTGCATAGGACCGAGCTTGCCAAACAATATGTGATGTGTGATATATACATATCTATATATATATATATATATATATATATATATAGTTTGCTTCCCCTCCACAAAACCACATTAATCCAAATCTGTCAATTTTTGCATCACTTTTGCAATTCATTTAGCCGTTATAGACATAAACAAGTTATAATCATGGCTTAGCATTGAAATGGGCCTATATGAAGCTGGATCAGATGGTTCTTTACCAACTTTAGGTTTTAACGCCGCCACCACTTTCTTCCAGGATGTTGGTGCTTCTCTTCCTTTTAAAATACTGTTAAGTAAAACCTTCCAGATCTTAATCAGTTTTTCCCCTCCTAGCTTCCAAACCTCCACAGAAATACCATCTATGTCAGGGGACTTCCCAGTAGATTGGTTATACATCACCATTTTTATGTCATTTCCTCCTATCCTAACTGTTAGTAATTGAGCCTCATCTGCCTGTAACATTGGCATATATAATTCTTAAATAAACATTTCAGTTTTCATAAAATTTGTGCAATATTTCTAGTATCTCTACAGGATCTCTAGTTATCTTCCTTGTTATAGTCTCCCTAAGCTTGGCGACAACCGTTTCTACTTTCTGCACTCTCTTATTGTGCTAAACGTTTTTGTGCTCTGGAGTTATTATCAAAAAATAGTTGCTTAACATTAGTCCTTCTAAACTCATATATATATTATCAAGGTAATCCCTTATTTTCTGTTTAGCATTTTAAAATAGCTCCTTTTCTTGTTTTGGGAGATTCCATGTATTCTGCAGTACTTTAACCATAGTCAATCCCTCTAAATAATTCATGTTACTTCTTAATCATGTCTCTCTTTCTTTTATTTCCACCGTATGTTTAAACTCCACTTTAATTTTATCCCACTCCCTATCTACATTTTCAAAAGAAATTTGTATCTTCCCTAACAACTCGTGATTATTTGTGCATGCTCTGAAGTAGTTATTGTATACATATCAAAACTTGCATTGAAATGCATATGTTCCAGTGAAATATAATTTCTGTCTAGCCTAGCCCAGTTTTTGTACCTCAGGGAATAATAATGTAAATTCAGTCCTAACTCCTGCTACTGAATTCACATCTTCCATGCCAAACATTTTCATAAAGTTCTTCAAAAATATATCCTCTTTTGTTATATTTTCCCTTCTGTGTCCCCAATACATGCTCACTGCTGCAAATCAATTTGTGTTTTCCACCGGTAAGTAATATTCCCTGCCAAAAGCTAATTATTTCTCCTAGAATTTTCTTAATCTCCATTATAGCAGTTTTAGGTGGAATATAAATACATGACAGTGTACTCTTTCTCCTTTGCCAGTAAGCCCTTAGTACTACAACTCTACCATTATTATTTTTTCCTCTTCTGTCACTATTGGGGCTTCTCTTCAAATTATTATAAGTACTTCCCTTTGTCCCAGATATTCTGCTGAATAACCATTCTGAAATTTTTTCTTTTTCAAATTCGTATGCTTAGTTCTTTCCAAATGTGTCTCCTGTAACATACCTATTTGCACTCTACATTTTTCAGTATGGTTCACTACTATTTGTTATATATATATATATATATATATATATATATATATATATATATATATATATATACACACATATATATGTGAGACTATTTACATTTAAAGGTAATACAGAAAGTGTTGTCATTATGTTAAGAAGTTATTATTCCCAGCTGTTTTGTGTTACATTTTTTTTAATGTCTGGTTTCAACTTTTGTGTTACAAGTGCATACTAATGTTTGCCTGGTTGGTCTTTTATACAGTGGTTTCCTGTCATATCCATTTGAACCTATGTAACAACTTAGAAAACTTTTTGCTTTAGTGAAAACCCTCGAACAAAATATAAACACATCCACAGAATACCCTTTAAAACTATTAATACTAACAAAGAAAATTATGTACACCTTCAAATACTGAAGTTTAACCCTCCTAATAGGAACAGTTGTCCCAGACTGACAGCCACACTTACAGACTTAGATTAACCCATAAGGAGGGATATCTGTGCTATGACAAATGGTTCAGCCTGTGCTTTTACTACCACTAAGTGCTGCTTGCTTTCGACTTATCCTTATTCCACTTCCAAACTAGAAAAAAACCCTTGAATGCTTTCAGAAAACATTATCTGCTAACTATTGAAAGAAAGCCAGTAAAAGAAAGAAGTATTTTGGGTTTATTTCCCCTTATCAGATTATCTTCATAGAGATATGAAAACCAGATACACAGTTACCGCTACTACAGGCACTTATTTGCTTGCCAGAGGAAAATGTTTTATTATATTTAGGGTTCTTTTTTTTTATTTGCTTCCCCTTAAAATTTGTTACTAGATCAAGCCAAAGGCCTTAATCCAATCATTCCGCTATGCAAGAGTAAGAAAAAGCACATCAAATGTTTTTGTATCATGCTGTTTTGTCCAGACTTTTCATCCTTTTTATAGCACTGTAATGTCCACATTTCTTAAAACTGAACAGGGAGAAGGAAAGAAGGAGACTTGAAAATAACTGAAAAAGCTTTACTTTATAACATGCAGGTTATGTCATGTATGATAAAAATACAGCTAAGAACAAAATGTTATTTTACGCACAGTTAAATCTTTCCTTCCTCTTCCCCTGTCCTAAATGTTCTTTCAAACATTAATGACACGAAGTAGGGCATATGTTTTGGAGGCCCCTACAAGTTTAACAAAGTCAAAGAAGTCCAGTATTTCTAGGTTTTCGCGTTCTGACATGTTTTACAAATATAATTAATGCTTTGCAATTCCACATTTATTTGTTTCATTTCCAACATTCTCTTGGTTCTTCTAGTCAACTCTTACGCTTTTTTCTGTCTCTCAAACATTTCCCTTTGAAACATTGGAAAAGGTGTCACTGGTGCAGTCTGTGGCCTTTATTACCAGAATAACAAGAAGCAGAATATCCTTCCTTTTTATAGTTCACTTTTTGTTGGACAAACTTTTGTATGTCCTCCTTAACATGTTCTGTATCAAAAAATTATTTTGACCCACCACGAAAGAATATTCTAAAAATAGCTGAATATGACAGCTTGAATCTCATGGCTGTTCTGCCTGGTATACAGTGAGTAATCATTTTCCACAGACACTATTTTCTCCCACCTTTAGTACGTTGTCTTTATGTCACAATTTTGTCAGAATCAACTGTTTTTGCTGGTAGGATTGCATTTTTACTATTAAAGGTCTAGGTTGCTTTCTCATGGCCAGGTTTGGAACGCACACATGATGTGCCTATTCAATTAATAACTGCTGTTGTGGAATGCCAGTTTATTTGCTTATTTGTGCTTTTATAAAATTAACACATTCTGTTCCTTCCAGCTTCTTTGGCACAGCAGAAAATCTCAAGTTTTCTCTATGCGCTCGGTCCTCTAATTTTATTAATTTTTTGCAACATCGCTTCTTGAGCAGCGTCATACTCAACCAGCCTTTTCTACATTTTGACCTTTGATTTTTGCAGTTTTATCACTTCATCTGAAAATATGTTTAAAGCTTCTTCCATTTTTTATCCATTTTTTTTATTTGAGTTGATATACTCCAGTGTTTTGTTTATTTTAATCAGCTCTGGGGACATTTGACTTATTTTTCCCCTAGGTTACTAGAAGTCACGACTTGCACCAAAGCTGGAACTTGCGCTGCTTTTAGTTGAACAGCTGCAGTATTCTTGCCAGTCAGTGTTTTCTCATCCCCCTTTGTGATTGATTTTCTTTCAGGTTCTGTGAATTTCTTTTTTTGCTGGCATCTAGGCAGTGCACTTACTAGCCAGTTAATGAAATTTACCCAAAAAGACAAGTTTAATGGTTCTCTTTTCTGATCTTCTGTTATCACACTAGGAGAGCTATTGTTCAGTGTGCAGCCATCTTAGATGTCCTGCCAGGTATTTTGTTTTAGCAAAAAATCAGTGTGCTTTTCTTGCCCACCCAATCTTCCTTCATTTTCATTTAAAGTTGCTTCTTTACTGTCTATATGACCATTTGTTGTTGGGTCATAGCTTCTAGAAGTTCAGACTGCTTGTTGCCATTTTTCTCTTCTACATTATCTACATTTTACCCATACTCTATATTTGTAAGGATAATTCTTGTATGGATGACAATATCTCCTGGAATTCCTTTGTAGAGATGGTCTCTTGACCAGTAGTTCTAGAAACTGACATCCTTCAAGTGGCCTATTGATAAGTATCCTGACAGAACTTTTTTGAACGATTGATATTTGACTAATATAATTTGATCCTGAGACAAAACACAACGATGTTCTTCATGTCTGATACTATAAGGAACATTCTAGTACTGCAGAGCAATTAAAATTTGCTACCCTCAAGCCAGCATCATAGCCTCACCCTCTCAAACTTTTTTGAAAGTAACTTCGTTCCTTTGTTATAGACCTATGCAGTTTGTTTGTTTCCACATGGTACCCTATATTACCCTAACCAGATTGTCAACCCCACTTATTCCTTTTTTTTACCTTGCTTTGTTGCACCTGCCAGCTTTGGTGAAAAAAAAGATTGCAACCTCCTTCTTCTCTTTCTCCTCATTTGATAAGCTACTGCTTTGGGAAAGACCCTTACTTCTAGTTTACCAGTCCCCCTAATCTTGAGTTTTGTTTCTTGCAACAGACTAACATATTATATTCCCTTTTGAATTGCATTACAGTCCGCTCCTTGTTATAGGATTAAAGAAGTTTCTATTTGTCATAAATCCCAAGCTTTTTTACTCCTATCTTCTATCCCTTTCTCTCCCTCCCCTAGTAAATATGTTTTTCCTCCATTCTTAGGTAGTCATTTTACCTATGCTCAACAAGCATCAAGAGTCTGCTCTTCCAAGATCCTACTCATTTGTACTCTTCCACTCCTCTTTATCTATCTCACCATCTTTCCTTCCCATAGAGTAATGGCTTCCTCCTTCCTTTGAAGTTGTTCTTTTGCTTGATCTCATCTTTTGCTTCTCTAATCCCTTCCTTCTTTGTTTTGCCTGGAATCTAATGACTGCCCCTCATACCCAGGGACTCATTAAAAGTTTTAGCATGAGCGTAAAAGGCCCTGTTCCCACAATGTGCTAATATACAATTCAGAGACGTGTTAGTAGCAATGAGGCAAGACCTCATTGTCGGCTAATTGGCATGTCTTTGAATCTCATTTACTAACAAGATGTGAATGTCATTGCTTATCTGTACATTATTGTAGTGCAAGTGAGTGGGTGAGCAAGTGAGTGAGTGACTGACTGACTGACTGACTGACTGACTGACTGACTGAGCTGGTGCAGGACCTTTGAAGTCATACCTGACTGACTGAGCTGGTGCAGGACCTTTGAAATCATACCCTGGGTCACAGTGGCAAGTGCAAATGTGCAATATGTATACATATACAACTCAAAAACTTAGTAAAACAGGTATGCATATCATAAAGCAAATAAAATCACCATGATATTTAAGTTTTCTATGTTTAAATGAAAAACAGTTGGAAGCAGAGTATACAATACCAATATACATGTCTTTTGACTCACTGAATGCATTACATTTTAAAGGCTTTGGTCTTATCAAAATGGACTACAGAGTTGAAGGAGTGCAATTATCATTTTAGAAAAAGAGGCAGAGCCATGAGACTATTAGTAGCATGAGTGAGAAGTTAAGTTGTATTGGTAAAACTACCTGTTTATAAATTAACCTGTATCTGAGCAGCAGGTATATTTAAACACTTCCTTTAGCTGCCGCTTCAGTTTGTTTTTTAAGTTGTTATTGCACTAATTTCAGTGGGTTGACTTTTCCAGGATTCTGGAACTAGTTTATCAAAAGGTCTTTCACAGGCTACTAATAAAATGCTAGTCTTTTCAGTTTCATTTTGTCAATATTTCTTAATGAATTTGTTGATTCAGATAGCCTTTATTTTTAACAAGTTGGAGACAATGGAATTAATAATTAATTAAAAAAATTCAAAGTAATTAGAAAGTTGGTGAGTGTAACAAGAAATTGGCCCTGTGTCAGTAACTGGAATCCAGCTGGTATTCTGTATAATTAAGCATCAGATCTGTTGAGGCTTATTGACAAAGGTGCTTATCCACATAAAAGCCCATTTGAAGGAACAACAAATCATTCGTAAGATGTTTTCATAAGCAAAGGTCTGTAAGATAGCACCAGTACCTGTGGAATAATAACCTGCTTTAAAATGAATGTCTATCTAGAATTACTTTACTACCTGAAATCACTTTCCATAGATTCTTCATCCCATTTAGTTAAGAAATCTCTCAAACCTAGAATTACACATACTAACTATACTCAGGCATCTGTGGTGCCTTCAGCTGCACTTAATGTCTCTCTAAGGATTCTGGCTTACCAGCTAAGCCCTGTTTTTCAGCAGTCTGAAAAACTGTGGATACAGAATAAATAAAATTCGATGAATACATTTAAATATCACATTTAGAAAAGCCCACATTGTGAACACCCTGTACAATTGCTTAAACCATTTTTTCCTTATAAATTTGTAATAAATTCCAGTGTGAGATGTTTCATTTCTTAAGAAATGCAAATTAAAAATAGTTCTGTACATTACCAGTCAGTGGCATGTTTGATTTTTCCTTCTAAGTAAAACAGAAACTGTCCTAGAATCTGTCTTGTAGCATATCACTGGTCTATATTACAATGTTGAACTAAAACAAGGTTAAACATTGTAATATCGAACCCTAAAGTCAGAAACTGGAAAATTGCGAAGCCACAGCACATCAAATTTTTTCCTAGGGAAAAAAATCGGTGGGCCATTTTCGAGGCTTTGCTATTTCCTCCACTGTGGTGCAATCTCGGAGTTGGTATATTTAAGTGGAGGGGGGTGTGTGTGGAGGTTAATGTTTTTTTTTTTTGTCATGGAACAGCGATTTTTTTCCCAGGGGAAAAAATCGCTGTTCTGTGCTTTCAGTTTTGTTGGGTTTCGAACATAACGGTTTGATATTACAATGTTCGAACTTTTGTAAGTTTGACGTTGTAATATAGACTTGCCTATCACCAGTTTATTTTCATAAAAGGATTTTTGGATTTATAAGAACTTAAAAAGCTATTCATTTTATACTGTATGTTTAAATATCTGATGCTTAAAGTGCTGTTATTACTACCTCTTCCCTGTTTTAAAACTTATTTACATGGAAATTTTACTTTGCTGATTTTAACTTTTTCACACTTGCAAGATATCTAAATTTACACATTCTTTCTTTCTTTTTTTTTTTGAGATGTTGTTGATCACAGATGAGCAAAAATGAGCATATCATTTTGAATGCCCACAGATCACATCACTTTTGGGTATCCTTCAGGAATTGTAGAATAATGTATGGAGCATTGTCTGTATAATGACTCCCTGTTTTGCCCCTTGGATAAGTCTTTCTAACATCTGCCCCTAGATTTGCTGTCCAATAAAAATGAAAAAAATAAATGAATATCACACAAAAATGGAACTTCATCATAGTTGCAACTATACAAAACTGGAAAGCAGTGATTAAGGATAAAGCACATACTTATTAATGGGTCTCCAAAAAAATTGATATAATATATTTGGTTGTGGACTGCTTCATCACAGCTCAGCACTCCATGGCTAAATATGCATACAGAAAATCAGTGAAATATTTATTCCGTAAGAGCTTTGCCACTATATTTTTCCCTGATATGAGGATACATGCTGTATCTACCTATTTAACATAACATTTTCAGGGTGAGTAAGTTAGAAGTTTTCTGGGGTCCCCCTTAAGAAGTACCTGCTCATATACATTTTCTTATTTTACTGGGCCATTTATTGATTATTTTTATTTTTTAATTAGACTTCCTTTTAAGTGTTGTTATTGTTATTTTGATATGTTTGTTGTGACGTTCTTTTATTTGGTGGTAGATGTTTACAACATTTAGAAGTTAATGGTATGTGATAATACAGTATTGTATGGTATTTTGTGGTATGGCATGGTATGGTGGAAATCCTATTGCTGTGTATTGTACAGTATTTTGTGTCATGGCATGGCATAGTCTGGTGGAACTCTCATCACTGTACCTCATAGAAGTTTATGCAGCAACATCATATTAAAGTTATGTCGCACATTTAGTCATGGGCAATCAGCCTTCAATGAAGCAGTCTGCTAATAATGTATGAGTCCTGAATAAATATATAATCAGATTTAGAGTTTCTGGTCTGCTTGAAAAATACATAGTTGAAATTATTATCTAACAACTCTGTTTTTCATGTCTAAGTCTCCTGCTCAAGACCTAAGTAGAGTAATTTTGTTAAATGGTTAGGTAAGCATTTCATAAAGAATGTCTTAGCTGTCTTTTCAGTTTTGTTACCCAGTCTGCCTTTCCTTCTCCATTTGTATATTCATACCACCTGCATTGTTCAGGCATACTTCTCTTGAAGGTAAGGTGACAAATAAAATTAAATAAAACTTTTTGCTTTCCCCTTATATTCATTGCAGTGTGTTTGATTCAGTTATAATTTTCAGTGTTTCATAATCTTACATACCATAGGTTCATAGGTTCATAGGTAGATACTAGGCTATCAGCCCAAGGGCCTAAGTAAGCCTAGCCAACAAGGTTCCCTGGCTTACGCCACCCAAGAAAGATAATTTCCTGTGCCCTCATTCGAGCAGAGCCACAGAAGTGATCCCCGGGGTGTATTTCCTATTTCCCATCCACTCTTCAAGATTTTTCCTGAAGAGTGCTAATGAGGAACTTTGCTTGACATAGATGGGTAGCTTGTTCCAGAGTATAGGAAGTCTCTGGGACAGGAATCTATCCCTCCAGCATGTCCTGTTTATTGTGGTGACAAGGTTTTGGTCCCTAGAGCGTGTAGCTTGGAGGGATTGGGATTTCTTAGGTGTAGCATGTCCAACAGCTCTGGGTTTAACATTGCTTTACATGTTAGGCAGAGATCTCCTCGGAGTAGGTGATATGCGACAGAGTAAAGCTGGAGTTTTTTGAGACTCTCAGTGTAGGGCATCTGTTTGAGGCCAGTAATCCTCTTTGTGATGTACTTCTTTGGCCTTCCCAGCTGCTGCAGATGTCTTATGAGGTACATTCCAAAAGGGGCGTTGTACTCTATAATGGGTCTAATGAGTGCCGAGTAGAGGGGAACAATGACCTCTTTTTTCCTGGATGAGAACCCTTCTGTGATGTGGTGTGCCACACAGAAGGATTTCCTGACTACTGTGGCGATGTGATTATCAAAGGAGAGACTACTGTCCACCTGGGTCCCAAGGTCTCTTATCACTTATTCAGCATTAAGTAGACTGCCGTTTATGTGGTAGTTCATGGGTACAGAGTTTTTGCCATAGAGTTGACAATGCACTTTTTGGCATTGAGCTTGAGGCCATGCCTCTGACACCAGGCAACTGTCTCAGTGAAGCTCTTCTGTAGGATGTCCCCATCATTTGGGGACTCGACTATGGCTCCTAGTTTGCATTCATCTGCAAACTTCGTTAGCCAGAGGCCTTCTATGTTAGCCTGTACTTCAGAGAAGTAGATACCAAACAGGAGAGGTCCCAGGACTGTACCCTCTATTACTCCACTTGTCACTGGTTTGAAGTCAGATTTGGAGTCTGCAACTTTTACAGTGTGGGTTCTGTCAGTGAGCCAGTTGGCAACCCACCTTGTGACATAGGGATTTATACCTAGTTTAGTGAGTTTAGCTATAATTCCAGAATGGGGGATGGTGTCGAAAGCCTTGGCGAGGTCAAGATAGGCTGTGTGAACCACCTTACCCTCGTCTGTGGCTTTGGTGACTGCTTCAAAGAAGTAGATCAGGTTCAGAAGGCATGATCTGCCTTTCACAAACCTGAACTGGGTGGCATCCAGAGTTTGGAGGTTACCAATGTCTTTGTTTATGAGTTCCATGATGATACATTCCATGACCTCGTCAGGCTAATAGGGTGATAGTTCCCAGCATCAGTATTGCCTCCCCCTTTGTGGAGTGGGATAACTAAATAATCAGCCCTTGCATGTCTTGAACCCAGGACACTGTATACCATAGCCAACGCAAGTTACCACTAAGCCAGCTGTTTTCCTAAGTGAAACTTCATTCTTCCATTTTTGGTTCTATGAATGTCAGTGTTATGTCCTGCCTTCTTGGCATTTGCTTCAATAAACATAATAAGCCCTCTTCTTTATGCTGACATGCATAACAGTATAAACGATTATGAGTGGGTCATGGATCATGACTGGGTTATTATGAGTTTGAGACGTGGATGCCAAAAAATTCACCTAGAGAGCAAAACTCAAGAGGCGAATCTTGGTATCCATGTCGAGAACACATAATAACAGCTTATGATTGGAGACCTGATCATAATTCTTTGTAGTACATGGGGATTTATCTGCTCCACATACTACTAGTTACAGGGGAAAACATTTAAAAAACGCAGTGTGTTGTGTAGCCTTTCAGAACTGTAAAGCACTTAGTGAGAGCTGTCTGAAAGACAATGTAAGGCATTCTGTTATGTTACAAAAGGTCAGGGACACATTATACTGGCACCAGTAACAGGCAGAAACAAATCTGTTTTTAATTCTTCTGCTGTTGTTTGCTGGTCAGTACTGGCAAGTTTAACTTCCTAATGTAATATCTGATCTTAACAAGTGAAGCAGGGATGCTTAACATTTGATCTGATGTTGTCATTCTTCACTTAATCCTTGACTGGTAGTTCAGTTCTGTATCTCATAACCGACTCAGCCGTTATTCCAGCTTGCACCCACCAAAAACTTTCGAGCTTAGCTTTACCCATAATGCTTCTCTCAGGATTACCTCAGATCTCTTTTGCCGCTTTAAAGTGCCAGATGTGTTCCGTTTCTGTCAGCTGTTGAGCTAGCCTTTATTTCAACTGTAAGTGTTATTTTATGTTTTTTTTTTTTTTTTAATCTTTTATTTCTATTGTTTTACTTTATTATTTATTTACCCAGCCCCTCCTCATTAACACAAACAGTGTTTTTTCTTGAATCCCATCATTGGTAGTTCTCTTTCTTCCTGCTACCTCTATAGTAATCTTTCACAACATTGTCAGTATGCCCCTCCCTTTTTTTCCCTGTATCTGTTTACCATTATGGTAATTCTTTCATGCCATCGTTGATACGTTATTCTTCTCCAATTTATTAGGAAGAAAAAAAATAACCTTTCTTCCCCTCTCTATCTACCTTTCTGTGTTTTTGCTGCTATGGCTGAGGAAACTTAAGGTACTTCTGGTTTCAAGAGATGCCAGAAGTGTGAACAGAAACTACCTACTC
This sequence comes from Protopterus annectens, assembly GCF_019279795.1. Taxonomy (NCBI): domain Eukaryota; kingdom Metazoa; phylum Chordata; order Ceratodontiformes; family Protopteridae; genus Protopterus; species Protopterus annectens. The sequence goes on from NC_056729.1 coordinate 945,923,418, forward strand.
CAACAGACACTCTGTGTGTCTACTGCTTGGGCCCATTGCACCTTCAAGAAGACTGTGCCATCTGTCATGGCATTAGTCACCAGGCCCTCGCAGAGAGAAAAAATAAGCTAATCTTGAGAGGCCTTATAAAATCTAGTTTAGATGAGACTATATCTTAGGGGCATAGATTAGTACTAGGCTAACTGCCCTTGCGAGCCATTTTTTTTAAGCTTAGCCAATTATCCCTTGTGAGACTCAAATCCTGCACCTTGTGTTTGTAAGGCGAACACCTTAACCATTAGGCCACCCTCCCAACCCCTGTCTGTATTCTCCAGAACAGATGTTAGCTCCCCCTCTTCCTCCTTATCTAGACATGAAGGATCCAAGAAGATGAGTCACTTGGTTCCAAAAGTTTCATCGAAACCGACTATGAAAAAGGCTAAGACTTCTCCGGGTCCCACTGTTTCGGTGGAACCAAATGGAAAGCAGCTACTATCCTTGGTGCCATCTGTGCCATCCTCTAAACCGACAATAATGACACACACTACTTTATTAGAGCAGGCTTCTTCCCCCTCCTTCATTCCACAAGTATTGGAACCGAAGGAATATTCTTTTCAGGATTTGCCATGTACAATGTATTCTCTGTCTATTGACCCTTTTGCAGACCGACCTCCAAGCCCATTCTTGGATAGACCCTGGTCCCCGTTGGTCTGTTCAGTCCGATTCATCAAGAGCTTCACAGAGTCCAATGTTTTGAGGCTGGTGGACCAGCTCCTGGCAGAGAGGGGATTAGCCATTTCCTTGGTTCCTAGCACTTCTGGCTCTGGAACCTTACATGTCTCTAAACAGATCCTCGTTCTTCCTCTGACTCCAACTGAGCCTTCAGAGTTCCCAGTTCTAACAGTCCCACTGTTGACTGTTTTGGCGCATGTTAGATCTCTTTCTCTGGCAACAATGAATACCCTGAGCTCTTCAGTTCTGTTGGAACCAGAGACTTCTTGAGGTCAGAGCTGTGTTGTTGGTTCTGGGGAGCGTGGATCAACTCCAATGTTGCCAGAGCCATCTATACTTTTCAGGGCTTCAGCACACGTAAATTTAACTCCAGCTTTGGGCTCGGGGGCAGAAACCTTGGTGTGGGATGGGACCATGGTTTTGAAGGTGTCTATTTTCATTACAGGCTCCCATTCCTCTTTGTGGAGGCCTGCTTTCCAGGCCACGGGGAGGGCCTTGTGCACTATGAGCTCCCAGTATATACTTGTCTCATTGGAATAGCATCCCTGTCCTTCCCCTCACCAAGAGATACCTCCAGCCTCTACCACGGGACAGCAGACATGGAAACCTCAGGATTCAACCATGGCAGTCATGTCTTCTTCAGACACCTCCCTGGCCCATTCCACCAAGGAGATACCCCTGAAGAGAAAGTGCAAGAGGAAGCACTTGGATTCCCCTGAAGAGTCTTGCACAGAAGATACTGACTTCGATGAAGGGGAAGGTTCCCCAAAGCAACCTCTGGAAGATGTCTCATTCAGTGACATTCTAGAGATCCGGAAGCAGAAAGGTGGCTGGACTTCCCCACAGCCTTCCTCAGAGGAGTCAGTATACCTAGAGGCTTTCCATGCCCAACCATCTACTTCTTGGATATCTCCGCCTGCTGATGATCTGACTAAGTTGATTGCACAGCAGGCTTTGTAGATTCTTGATTCCATTGAGCCAATCCCAAAGAGACCAGACTGTATTTTGTCAGCTCCAGAGGATCTGCAACATTGGGCTAAAGGGGTACCAGTAGATGCCATGGTGATTGTGACAGCCACTAAAAAGGAACTTGCTAATAAGAGTCCTACTAGCCGTCCTCCTAATAAAGAGTCTATGAGGATGGATAGATTTGGGAAGTGCGTATCTGCTTCATTGACCTTCACGCTTAGATCCTTAAACTTCATGGAACATTTCACTAGACTTCACTGAGATCTGATAAAGGAGCTATCAGACCCTCCAACAGGAACGGTAGCTGAGGGGGTTCAGGATAAAGTAGCTTCCCAGCTAGCAACTCGTGATTCAGTATGCAACTCATCCATGAGGCTCATTGCACACACAGCAGAAGGGATGACTAGGGCAGTGGGTTCTGGCATGAGGAGACACACCTGGATGCACTTATGTGAGTTTGTGGAGCCATTTAAGTCTTCTTTTATCAATGCTTCCTTTGACATACCATCAATGACTAGGGCAGTGGGTTCTGGCATAGGCATGAGGAGACGCACCTGGATGCACTTATGTGAGTTTGTGGAGCCATTTAAGTCTTCTTTTATCAATGCTTCCTTTGACATAACATTTTTTTTTTATCCCCAAAGTTAAAGAGACCCTTGCCAGATGTGAGAAGAATGGAAAGACCCTTTCTACTGTGGGAGTATGCTTTTCCACTCCTCAATGGCCCTACTCCTGGAAACAGAGGAGTGAGAAGCTGTGACTCAAAAAGTCCCAAGGGCCCTTCCAGGACTCACGTGGTAGCGACTCCCCTCAGGGCAGAAGGGAGAGTTATAATAGAAGACGTCATGCTAGAGGCAGAGCTAGCCCACAAAATCAGGGTTCCAAGGATTTGTTTCCTGGTAACTCTTATCAGCACTTCTGAATGGAGGCCTGATTGCCATCCTCTGGAGGTAGTCAGGCTATGACTCTCCCTGCACCTACCAGCCTGGCTAAACCTAACAGACAACTGGGTGCAGAGGATTATAACCAGAGGTTACCCAGCAAAGAGAATCCCAGATGTTCCACCTAGTCACAGGGATGCAGCAGGCTTAGAAATTCAAAAACTGCTTGACAAAAGAGTCATCCAAGCAGTCCCACCAGACCAGATAGGATCTGGAGTTTACTCAGGATTCTTTTTAGTGCCAAAGAAAACAGGACTGGAGACAGAGTTTGGCTGTCAATGTGTTGAACAAATCAGTTCGATAAACCAAATTCCGGATGGTCACAGTTCATTCTATTTTTCCATTCTTAGGAAAAGATGATTGGATGTGCTGAATAGATCTTCAGTGAGTGTTATTATCAGATAAAAATTAACAAGCATCCTGCACTTCTGGCTGGGAGCTAGTCACTATCATTTCAGAGCCCAGCTCTTTGGTCTCACTACAGCACCCAGGGTGTTCACCAAATGCATGACAATGGTTGCAGCCCACTTCAGACTGCAAGGATTCCAGGTGTTTTCATACATCGATGACTGATTTATTACCTCAACCATTAGGCATCTGCTGCTGCAGGCAAGAAACTATGTTCTTCAAGCTTGCGCCTCACTGGGGATCACAGTAAACTATGAAAAGTCCCATCTGGAGCCAACACAGCATTTAGAGTTCATAGGAGCGGTATTAAATACAAGCACCTGTATTGCTTCTCTCCCCAAAGAAAGACTTTAGAGAATAAAATTCCAAGTCAGCCAGATTATTTGCAGCAGAACATTGACTGCAAGACTTTTGTTACAGGCCCTAGGATTGATGGCGGCCACCATCACTTTAGTTCCACTTGTGAGGTTTCACATGTGAATTCTGCAATGGCTGTTAGTGTAATGGTCTTTCCTCAATCACCCTATGTCTCATCAAGTTATGATTACCAGTTTATGCAGGAAAGACCTGAGTTGGTGGCTTCATTCCAAAGAAATTTTGACAGGCCGTCCATTTGTTCCTCCTCAACCCCAAGCCATAGTGACCACGGACGCATCCCAGATAGGGTGGAGGATCACTATCTGGGAAAGGCAGTCCAAGGCATTTCATCCCAGTTAGAAGCCAATTTGCACATCAGTGTTCTAGAGATGAGGGCAGTGCTCCTGGCATTACAAGCATTTCAAGAAGCCCTCCCCTCGGGAATAATTGCAATCTACACAGACAACACATCAGTGGTATGCTACATCAACAAACAAGGGGAAAACAAATCTTATCCTCTTTGTTGAGAAGCGCTCAGGGTATGGCAATGGGTAATATCATCTGACCACTTTGTAATTGCAAGGCATATTCCAGGGAGCTCCAGCATGATTGAGGACAAATTGAGCAGGAGTATTTTGATTCCTCATAAGTGGTCTCTCAACCCTTTTGTGGAAGAAAGGATATTTCATCAATGGGGCCAGCCCTGCTGCGATCTCTTTGCATCCTCCCTGTACAAAAAGTGCAGCAGCTACTTTGCTCTTGTTTCCCCCCCCCTCTGGGGGAGTCACCAAGAGATGCTTTCCTTCACGATCCCCCCCCCCCCCCGGTCTGTTATGCACCTTTCCCCAGATCCCTCTCATTTTCCATTATTTTAAAGACAGCCAACAGGCTGAAGAACAAGATAATTTACATCGCCCCTTTTTGGCTTTGACAAATATAGTTTCCCTTTTCTTTGGCCTTACCTAATTCAGAAACCTTTGATACTGGACTCAGTTCCAGAACTATTTTCCCATCCAGATGGACTTACTCACCTGAATCTTCACAATCTCAAGCTCACTGCATGGCTTCTCCAGTTCTCACGATAGCCAGGCATTCTAATCTCACTGCCCCAGTTCAGCGAATTGTCTTAGCCTTCCACAAACCTTTGACTAGACGATTATACAGCAGCAAGTGGCAAACATTTTCAAAATGGGCTACTAACAGTGATCTTGACCCATATTCTGAACCAGTTCATAAGGTCTTGGAATATTTAGCATCTCTTTTCAGTGCAAGGCTGTCCTCTTCAACTATACGAGTGCATTTAGCTGCAATTTCAAATTTTCATAATGGTCTAAGTAATTTAGCTTTAATATCCCACAAGATTTGTAACGCCTTTCTGAAAGGAACCTTATTATTGAGACCTCCATACAAGGATCCTTGTATGGCTTGGGACCTCAATCTAGTGCTACAATCTTTAACTAGTTCCCCTTTTGAACCATATGCAAGTTGCAATTTGAAACATTTATCATGGAAGATCTTATTTTTGATTGCTATTATCTCTGCTAGGAGAATATCTGAGTTACAAGCCTTACCTTGCAAACCTCCTTACCTGATCTTTCATAAGGACAGTGTCTTTAAGAACAAATCCTTTTTACCAAAAGTAATACCTGACACTAATATCAATCAGAATATACAACTTCCTGTATTTTTTCCCATATTTTCAAACAAAGGTGAATATTGTCTGCATTTGCTGGATGTTCACAGATAATTAAGTTTTTACTTTCACAGAATGAGGGAATTCAGAAAAATCAGTTGTTTGTTTCTTTCTCTTCTGCTGCTCTTGGCAAACCAGTTTCTAAGGTTACTCTGGCTAAATGGCTCAAGGACTGCATAACTTTCATTTATAACAAAAGGAAAGTGCAACTGCCAGGAGTGCAACTGCTGGAATCTGTAAAGGCACATTCTACAAGGGCAGTAGCCACTTCTGCAGTCTTCCATGCCAGGGCATCTATAGATGATATGTGTGCAGTGGCTACTTCAGCCTCTCTGCATACCTTTGTTACTCATTACAAACTGGATCTGATCTCTAGGGGAAGAGCATCATTTGGTTCGATGGTGCTCAGGAATATACTTCCATGAGACCTCCCAAGATTTTGGTAGCTGGGGACTCTGTTCCACAGTCAAGGATTAAGTGAAGATTGACAACGTCAGATAAAGAAGTTCTGTCTTAGATAACATTCCATCTGTGTTGTCGATCTTCACTTATCCTTGACATCCCCACCCTCCTGCCTGTCAGGGACAGGTCTTGCTTATTGAACCTAGTTGACTTCTTTGAGACGGTCACCAAGGCCGTGGATGAGGGAAAGTCAGTACATACACCTTACCTGACCTGGCCAAGGCCTTTGACACAATTCCCCACTCAGGCATCATTGAAAAGTTAACACAACTTGGTGTTAATCCCTGTCTCATCAGATGGGGGGCCAACTGGCTCACAGATAGGACCCACAAGGTCAAAATGGGCACCACCACCTCCGACTGCAGACCTGTCACTAGTGGTGTTCCCCAGGGATCTGTCCTGAGACCCCTACTGTTTGGCATCTACTTCTCAGAGGTCCAGGAAAAGACCAAGGGCCTGTAGCTGAAAATGTTTGTGGATGACTGCAGGTTGGGTGCCGTTATTGACTCCCCAAATGACATTAACATACTGCAAGAGGGTCTCGCATCTCATAGAACTGGTACCAAAGTCATGGCCTTAAGTTAAACGCAGAAAAATGTATTATCATATCATTCAGCAAAAACACGGACCATACTGATTACCACATCAATGGCAACCCCCTAAGCACACAACCCATGGTGATAAACCTGGGTACTCAGGTTGACAACAATTTCATATTCAACCATCATGTGGTGGCAGTGATCAGAAAAGCCTTTTACTTAGTTCATCTCATAAGTAAAGGGGTTGCATCCAGAAAAACGGAGGCTATTACCTGTCTGTACTCCTCCCTCATTAGACCTATACTTTAGTATAACACCCCATTTGGTATGGACATCGCCAAACACCTGCAACAACTGGAAAAGCCACAAAAATACCACACAAAGAGAATCCATGGCCTTCCAACACCTGTCTTATGCGGACAGGCTCAAATCACTATCACTTTACTTGGTATCATAAGAATTTCTCAGAGGTGATTTGTGTCTCGCCTACAAGGCAATATCAGACCCTGCCCTACTAGAGATGCTCCATAAATGTAAGTCTAACTCCTTGTGCATTACCCACTCGATAGGACTAAAACTAATATGCGGCATCAACAAAACCTGCTGGAGGGACAGGTTTGTTTCCCAGAGTCTGCCCTGTCTCTGGAATAGACTTCCCATACATGTCAAACAGAGTACCTCGCTGACCCTCTTCAAGCGAAGCCTTGATAAGTGGATGGGAAACCACAAATTTGTCCCAGGGGTTCCAACTTTGTCCCTCATTGACAGGGGCAACAGGTGCTGACTGGTGTTTCTTTTTTTTGGGATAAACTCTTGGCTAGGCTTGTAAGGGCTCCAGGGTCATTAGCCTAGTAACCTCCTATGAGTCTATGATCCTTCCCCCTGCCTTTCGGGCTTCTTGGTGGAATGGATCTATCCCAATAGGTTGAATTATCAATTTATGAATACAGATATAGCCTCTGATTTGTTATCTTCTGTCTGTCACTATCTTGTGCAAACTCAGTCTGAGGTAATCCTGAGAGGAGCTTTATAGGTAAAGCTAAGCTCGAGAATTTTTGGAAGGCATGAGCTGGAATAACAGCCAAGTCAGTTCCGAGATATGGAACCAAACCCACAGTCAAGGATAAGTGAAGATCGACAACACAGATGGAATGTTGCGGTAACACATAATTTCTTTTTAAGATTGGGTCTTGCACTGTAGAAGTGTATAACTGATTTGTCGTTTTCTGGATATCAGAACGTAATCACCAAGCTCCATGCACTACATACATTATTTTCTACACTTTATTTTGATCATTTTTTTTTAACTTTCACCTGCCAACCACACATCTCTGTCAACTTGTCCCTAATGCATATTTTCATATTCTGCAGAATCGTCTCAACTGAATCTTGAGACCTTCACCAGGCTATTCTTATAATGAATCACAATGAAGAAAGCTCACTGCTTCATCGTGGTTTTGAGTCTAATGCCTGTAATCAATATTTTGGAATACTAGGCTCAAGATCAGGTCTTGCAAGAAGTAAGAATGTTCAATATTGGATTGAGGAAACAATGTTAAGAGGACTAGGACGAGTAATAAACACATAACTGTGAAGACTTGGTAAACTGATTCTCAGGCACATGGAGACAAAGGTTGATGTGCTTCGTGTTTCACTGTTGCAGTCATCACACTTGGGTTATCTGCCTGCAGGTAGCCTTCAGTTGGCCCGAATACCAGAGACTTAGTATATCTGCGTCAGATGCTGTGGCTTCTTTTATGATGTCAGGTCGTCAGGGGTATTAAAACAGGCAGCTGATGCCATTACATCAGTCTTTCTTGCAGAGGAGGAGCCAAAGCTGAAGAAGTTCTTCAAAAGATGGAAGAAAAGGCTAAATCTATGCAAACTGTTAAAGAATTCCTACAAGTGCAACCACCTAGATTCTGTAGGCATTGCCCTTCAAAACACTGGTCCTTTCCAGCCCCCTCCAGGCCTTCCCAAACAAGACCCAGGGGAAACAGACCACCCAGACTACAGGCTCAGTGCATGCAGAGATCTAAGCAATGAAGTGCCCCCACCCCTAAAGCAGGGAGTGGTAAGCCACCTCCTTATGGAAAAAGCTCACAATGACTTCTCAACTCTACTTCCCAGCCCTGCCCAATTGCTTGTGCCCTTCATGCAAAAAACTGGATGTCCATTTCTCAGGACCGATGGGTCCTCAACATTGTATCCCAGGGGTACAAATTGTATTTCCATTCACTGCCAACTCCAAGCGGGTTTCCAGAACTTCCTCCAAATCAGTGGACAGAGGCACAAATCCAAGTACTTTCCCTGCTCAATATCAGAGCTATTCAGCCTGTTCCAGTAGAACAGAAGGCAAGGATTCTACTCCAGACTTTTCCTGGTACCCAGGAAAGAGGGCTCTTGGCACCCAATCCTGGACCTTTCAATTCAATACACATTCCTGGTGGTACCAAAATTCAAGATGCTTACCCTGCAACAGCTTCTCCCTATGTTAGCCAAGGATGCCTGGTTAGTCACCCTAGACTTAAAAGAAGCCTATTTGCACATCCCCATAAGGGAGTCTTGCAGGAAGTATCTACGTTTCAGAGCAGGGTCTATGCAGTATCAGTTCTCTGCACTTCCCTTTGGCTTATGTACTGTGCCCAGGGTATTCAAAAAATGCCTGGCTTCAGCCATTGCATACTGCAGGCAAAGAAATATCCAAATTTACCCGTACTTGGATGACTGCCTGATTCAGGCGGACAGTCAGGAATTGCTGCTTCAGCACCTGGCATTTGTAAAAAGCCTTCTAACTTCATTGGGGTACACCATCAACGAAAGGAAATCACAAGTGGTACCCAGTCAAAAGATTGTATTCCTGGGAGCAAGCTTGGACACAACTTCCCAGATGGCATTCCTCACTTCAGAATAACAGGTCTATCTGACAGACTACTTCAAACAAATGGCCACCAGAACCCAGCTATCTGCAAGAACAATACTGCAAGCCCTAGGGTTCATGGCCTCATGTATTCTGCTAATTTCATATGCAAGACTGCATATGAGGAAACTTCAATAGTACTTAAAAAGTCTTTGGTGCCAACATTCTCAGCACCTGGAAACAGTCATTCCTATCATTTTTATTTATTTTATTTTTTGTTTGGGCTGGCTAGTCTAACTGGATATATGTCCATTTTCAGTAGCGGCCCGGGGAGAAAAGCTCCAAGCATTAGCAGTGACAAAGAATACAGTATATAGTAATAGTCAAATGAATTACAGTACATTGTTTACATTGAGGGCCAGATAAACTTGTACAGTTTATCATACCTTGTCTAAAGACAGAGTTTCTTTGGTGGGCAGAAGCATGCAACCACAACAATGGACTGCCTTTTACTCAACCCCATGCCACCCAGACCCTGACCACAGACGCATCAGACTATGCATGGGGGGCTCACATGGCTGGCAAATGTATACAGGGCCACTGGAGCCCAAGTCTAATTCTCCTGCACACCAACCAAAAAGACATGCTAGCTGTACAGAATGCCCTGACAATTTTCAGATACCTACACTTTCCAGGACAACTGCTGATAACAACAGACAACACCACAGTTATGTGGTACATCAACAAGCCGGGGGGAACCCATTCTTACCCACTCTGCAGGTTAGCCATGGCCCTGTGGAACATGGCCTTGGACAACCAAATCCATTTGCAAGCTCAATTCCTGACAGGCAAACAAAACTCAACGGTAGACAACTTAAGCAGAAATCTTCTAGACTCACATGAGTGGAAATTGGAGCCCAGCACCTTCAACCTTCTGATCCAGAAATGGGGGACCCCAAAGTTAGATCTCTTTGCCTCCCCAGACAACCACCAGTTAAGCAAATTCTGCACCAGGAACCCTCACAGTAGGGCCTGGAAGGTGGATGCACTATCCTTTCAATTGGAAAACCTCTCAATCTATGCCTTTCCCCCTCTGCCCCTTCTCTCAAGAGCATTACTCAAGATAAGACAAGATAGGCCAAGGACAGTTCTGATTGCTCCGGACTGGCCACGTCAGCACTGGTACCCACTCCTGCGCAGCCTGACAACGATGTCACCCTGGCACCTACACCAGATCCCAACCCTGCTTTCCCAGCAGGAGTGACAGATTTTGCATCCACAATTGCAAACCCTAAATCTTGCAGCCTGGCTTATTCCTTAAATACTCCACCAGCAACCCTAAGCAAACAGGTGCTGGATGTTATCCTTGAAGCCAGAAGGCCCAGTACTAGGAAATCCTATGCCAAAAAGTGGAAAAGGTATTGTTCTTGGATTCAGTCTAAAGGAAAGACACAGCACTGCCGTCCTTACTACTAATCCTGGATTACCTAGCAGAACTACTCCACAGAGGCCTATCCTTCTCCTCCATTAAGATCCATGCCTCTGCCATTTCGGCTCATTACAATACTGAGCCACCTCTATTCTCTCACCATCTCATCAAACAGTTCCTGAGAGGGGCAAACAACTTAAGGCCATCAAGGAGAACACCCACCCCTGCTTGGGACCTTAACTTTGTACTGGAAAAGCTAACACTTCCCCCTTTTGAACCTGCTGCTTCAGCAGAGTTAAAATTCCTCTCTTGGAAAACAGCCTTGCTTCTAGCCATCACTTCAGCTAGAAGAGTGTCTGAGTTATAAGCACTGATAGCTGTAGAACCCTTCATTATTTTCCATGCTGACAGGGTTTCCCTCAGGACTAACCCTTCCTTTATGCCAAAAGTGGTGTCCAGTGTGGCTCTCAACCAATCCATCCATTTGCCAACCTTCTTCCCTACCTTCTTCCCTAATCCTCAGAATAAAGGGGAAATGATCCTGCACTCTTTGGACGTGCACAGACAGCTCAGGTTTTACCTTGATAGGACTAAGCCTTTCAGAAAATCTGACCAGCTTCTAGTCAGCTTTGCAACAGGGGCAGAGGGCAAGACCATTTCAAAACAAACCATTTCCAAATGAATAGCACACTGCATCCATTTCTGCTACAAGCACCATGGAAAACCAACCCCTCAGGGGGTCAGAACACATTCTATTAGGGCTACATCAACCTGTACAGCATTTTTCAGGGGAGTCCCTACCAGGGACATACTGGAAGCTGTTACTTGGAGTTCTGTGCACACCTTCACCAAGCATTAACACCTGCCTATCTTTTCCAAATCCAGGGCAGGATTTGCTACAGCAGTCTTGCAAGGCCTACCAGCCAACCCTAACTCTTCTTGACTGCCTCCACCCTTCCTCAGCTTTGGGAATCAACCCAAGTGTGATGATTGCAACAGTGAATCATGAAGAACATAGTATAGTTGTGTACACTTACCATAAATGTAGATGTTGGAGTGTATTCATTTTTGCAGTCTTGGTTTCCCTCTCTCCAGCTCCCTGGTTTTCTCTATCTCTTTATCTCTCCTCTCTATGGCTATTCCTACTGGTATTGGTATTTACTTTTTACTGGTGGTGTTTTCCACACCATTTCCTATCTCCCTGTTTGGGGGTTCCTGACATTTGTGGAAAGAAAAACTGATGTAATGGTGTCGGCTGCCTGTTTTAATACCCCTGATGACCTGACTTCATTGAAGAAATGACAGCATCCAATGCAGAAATACTAAGTCTCTGGTATTCGGGCCAACTGAGGGCTACCTGCAGGCAAATAACCCAAGTGTGATGACTGCAACAGTGAATACACTCATACATCTACATTTATGGTAAGTGTACAGAACTATACTTTCTGAGCCTTTTCTTTCATCCCAGTAACTAGTTCTTTCAGTTGTGTATGTAGAGCATAGAGTGTGGTGATTACACTCAAATATCCGGAAAAGGACAAATCAGAAAAATGCTTCTGTGTAGTTAGAAAAAACAAACATTAATGCAAGAATATCACTTTATGAAAAAAAATTCAAATGCAGTCATTTAATGAGTGAACTATATTTTTCTTGAACTTTGGTCACAAACAAAACAACAACTAGTTGTGGTGAATGTAGCTACTTATCAGTCAACTTTTATTTTGTGTGACATTTTTTAATTGTTATTTTTCAGACATTAAATTACATGCTTAAAAGGACACAACTGCTAACCAGGTAAGGACATTTCACAGCATTTTCATTTTATTTTCTTATTAGAATACATGCTTTGTTGTAATTTAATTTTTCATTAGCCAGTTTGTCATTAATACAGGATCCTCCACATGAGCCATGGGTTTGTAAATTGTAGTTAAAGGACCATTACGGGCAACTGATGAAAAAACATGTATTCTTTATCTTGCCATGAGTTACTGAACCTCTCAAAGCTCTGCTTTCAGCAAAATAAGTACTCATTTCTAACTTTATCTTTTTTTATCCTTATATGCGACTGTCGTGATTCCTTTGGAAAGCTAAATCTGTACCATAATGCACATGTTGTAAGAATAAGTAGCCCTACCATTGTTGTCAGACTAAACTTAAATCCACTTAGAAACGAACGCTTAAAAAAACTGCAAAGTTTGAGATACTGCAGATTGTGTGTCACTGACTAGTCTGCATGAGTTTTACAAATGTTCCTACTGATGTTATGCACATTCTCTGAAAGAAGCTTGCAAAACTGTCAACAAATTACTGAGATATAAAATACAAAGCGTAGTTTTGGCAAGTTTCATTTCCTCGCCAAGTTACTTCTCCTATCTCCCCTCCTTCAATGAGCTAGAGTCACACATTTCCAGCTTGGCTAGATTCAACTATTTTTATTTATTTTATTTATTTGAAGTTTGTTTGCCAGGATGGTCCACTGGGCCAAATGAGCCCATTTTCAATGGAGTCCTGGGGAGAAAGGCTCCATAGATACAAAATATAAAATATATTAACTTTATAGTCACCTTTGCATGACAATATCCATCAAATAAATCACAGCCTGGTGTGTCACTAAAACTGTTCCATTTGTCTTTTCATTTCTGAATAGCATTTTGTAGGAATTATTTCTAAATAGCACATATATCAAATTAATCCAGAGTTTAAGTTAATCTATCCATTTCTTAAAATGTGCACAGTAAAATATTCAATTTGAATTGCATTCTGGTCATAGCTGTCATCAAATCTGAACAGAATCGGGGACAAATCCAACTGTTTTATAAGGTTAGTGCTAATAACTGGAGCCATTGACAGAATAAGAGAATGTGAATTAATATTAATATTCTGAAGTAGAAGAAGTCTAAAACTCTAAATTATTATCATTATTTATTACGTATAATTGACCACCTTTTCTCGAAAAGTCATCAGTTTTAGTAGGGATTAAGAGGGACACAGCTAAAATCTGAGTCAAAATCAGGGACGTTTCAGAGGTATGATTTCTGAATGACAACATGGTTATCTTTGCAGTTATTCTGTTGCAACATAAGCTGATCTATGGCATTTAATGCCAAGCATTACATAACAATGAAACAGTTCTCGGTTTCTTCCAAACAATGACCTCCCAAGCTTCTGATGTGATCCAGTACTTTCTGTTACTACTGCTTTATGTAGTTTGTCATAGTTGTATACTTGTAGCATATATTTCATCCTCTCAGTAACAGAATCATGGAGAAAACTTCCAAATCAGATACTTTGAAAAATAGCAATACTACTGATTAAGTAAGCTTACGTGAATTAGTATTCATTTTCTGAAGAAAAAAATCTTTAATTGCAGTGAATGTCATTATTTGTTCATGCGAATCTAACACCTTTTTTCAAAAAGCTTTATGGATTGTAGTCTGTCAGAGCAAAAGTATAAGCCAAAATTAGTGATGCTTCTGGGGTACGCTGATAAGCAACCCAAGACTCCTAATCATCTGTTCTTCAATGCAAAAACCCCAAATCAGACAGGCATGTACATACTTCATGACACACATGGATTGAAATGCTACCTGCAGCTGTAGCAGTGATACCATACTCCAAACAGGGCAGTCAAACAATGTACTGACAAACACAGGTGCAATGTATATGCCTCAGTCAGGCAAAAAAGAAATCACTAGGGACTACACTGAGCACAATTTTACTCTTAATCTCTTCGTTTCACAATGCATAACTTTCACACCACACTTACAAAGGCACACCTTCACTCCCCACAAACACACAGCCAACCACACACACATGACATACCAGTCAACTTTGAGGCTTTTCCCACCTCTCTGCAAAACACTGCTGTAATAGCGTGATTGGTGGATGTTAGCTCAGAACTCCCATCCCTACCTACTGGAGCCAGTCCACTGCACTTACAGAAGTGCCCCCCTAAGCATGGCAGCAACAGTCAGTACAGATTTATTCCATTGTTCTTTTACACCGCGCACACACACACACACACACACACACACACACACACACACACACACACACACACACACACACACACACATGATACCTGGTTAGTGTAGGGAAATTTGTTTGTTCGATGTCACTACCTGCTACCCATTACCTTGTCAACACTTGTCAGTCCACAGCTGCAAATCTTGCTGTCCAGCTAGCAGGCACACACACACACACACACACACACACACACACACACACACACACAGAGGTGAAATAGTGTCATTTTAAAAGGTTCTCCTGATTTGTGCCACTGACCCATTATTTTTGGCTTGGTATGCAATTCTTAAGCAAAAGAAGTTGAGATGTATGAATACATGGTGTTAGTAAATATTATGCTTTAAGTGCTGCAGTGTGGATGGTCACTGTGCTAGAGACATTATATTGATAATTAACTGTTTGCACTCAAAATGAAAATGAAAGTGTTTGCAATAACTACATTTGTGTTGTGTTTTGCATCAGTGATATGAAATAGTAAGTAGTCATTTATCTGTAGTAAAATAAGCCATTTACTTCTTCCGTATTACATCCAACACCAGGAATTAAGTGTAAAGTGCAGCTGTGCTGTTAATCTGTCATGCCTTTTATAATATATTTTTTAGTTCCTTTTTTCTTTTGTGTGTTGGGGGATTGATGCATTTTGCGATTCGATCTGCTGATTAGGATAACTGAAGTAAAACCAGATGAAGTTATGCTGCAAATCATCATTATTTTCAACTACAAATACTATTTGGCTTTCATTCTTTTAAACTAAGCAGCAGATCAGTGTCACAAAACCAGAAAGCCAAACCAGAATGGCATTTCCTGACAGCACAAGTATCTTACTGCTCTTCCTTTTAAATAAATTAAAGACAGATGCACATATTAATTACTTAAAGTTGCTTTTCTATTACTGTTATAACAAGAAATGGAGTATCAATATTCATTGTACAGTAAATCTTCAAATCAAATCCATTAACTTCCTGATTCTTTAAATAAATATATGTGAACATGTATCAAATAATGTATTTATTAGTAAGTTATTCTTGAATTAATTATTAATGTGCAACACAGTAAATAACTTTCTTAAAAATAGATTTTAAATAGACTGATTATAGTAAGATAAAATGTTTAACTTACTTATAGATTATTCATGTTGTCGCACATTACTGATAGACTGAAGTATACAATATGTACTTAACATAGAATCTGATGTTGTTAATCTTCTTCCCATTCGTCACTGATGGGTTCGGTTCCGAGCCCTCGGAACCGAGTTGGCCTAATACCAAGCTCGCATACACCAAAAACTCTCGAACTAAGCTGCTACCCACAATGCCCTTCTCCCCAGTTACCCCAGATCTCGTTTGCTGCGCAGCCATATAGCAGCATTTCACCGAGCTCTCCAGCTGTCATATTTTTATAAACTTTTACTGTATTTTGAATTTTTTTCTGATGTAACTCTTTTTCTACCCTATTTCTATATCTAGCTCTACCCTCTGGGTATTTCTCAAACCATCATTGGTAATGCCGTCTCCTACCCTTGTGGTATCCTTGATACCATCGTTGGTATTTCTCTCTTTTTCGTCTGTTCCTTCTCAGTATTTTATTTGGTTGTGTATTGGATATGTCTGATAAAAAAGGGACTTCGGGGTTCAAACATTGCACTTCCTGCAATGGCAAACTCCCCAACAGCGACTTACATGAAGATTGTGTCTATTGTCTGGGGGTTTCCCACCTCTCTGTGAAACCTCCTTGCCAGATTTGTCTAAGCTTTAGTCAGTGGACGCTGAATGAGAGGAAAAACAAGCTTATCTTGAAAGGCATACTACCCTCACCTTTCTCAGAGGCCCTTTCTGTGTCGGAGGTCTCAACCCCTCCATTGAAGGACAAGAAATGTCCACTTTCTGATCCCTCTTCACCGGCTGGTGATAAGGGTAAGTCCCACAAACACAAGGCCCACAAGTCTTCTACAGAGCATAAGATTGCTCTCTCGGCTCTGACTATTCTGGTTCCAAGATCAGCTCCAGTTTCCTCTGTGGACATTACCATGACTTCTGCATCGGCGCCGCCTTCGACACTGACATCTACGGTACTGACCTCAACTACAGTAACTATGGCTCCAGCATTATTGTCTTTGGTAGCCTCGGCACCGAACTCCCCCCTCACCGCACTGAAGTCAGTTCCAACGATCACCTCGGAAGCGATAATAACTTCTACTCCAAGTGTTTCTTCGGTGCCGAGTCCTTTGTCAGCACCGTTAGCTCCCCTATTACTTGTCTCGAAGTTGGAATCTTCGGTGCTGACAGTGCAAACACCACGGATCCAGTACTCCCCTTCATTGGACCTGTTTTCAGGCCAGGCTTATAGCCCTTTTTTGGACCGACCTGACTCCCCTTCTAGAGTGTCTGTAAGGTCCACCAGGAGTCTGTCTGAATTGGATGTGGTGCCCCTTTTGGATCAGCTGTTGACAGCCAGAGGTATTACAAATTTTCCAAAAACCCATCCCACTTTGGTATTTGGATCTGTTGCTCCCATGACTACCACTTATTTTCTTCCCACAGATCCTTCGGTTCCAAGGCCCATAGTTTCAATGTCCTTGGTGGGAACCCTTTCCTCAGTGCCGACAGTGACTCTCTCTGAAGTGTTGAGACCCCCCCCCCCTTTGGGTTTCGGTTCCTATGGAGCTGTCCCTTCCTCAATCTCTTGGTTGGGGGGGTGGAGCCCTCTGTTCCCAGTATGGTACCAAGTTTTTTATTGGTTCTGTCCTCGGATCCGGGGGTGGTGCCCAACCTATCTTGCTTGAGGCTCCATCCCCAAGAGCAGGCCGCGTGGAGCAGGGTGTGACCCCAGTTCCGAGATTGTCTTACTCGGTTCTGGGCTCCCATTCCTCTTCAGGCGGGCCAGCTTTCTGAGTGATGGAGAGGGTGCGTGCTTCTGGAAGCGCTTCTTCTGCATCGGATCTTCCTCCTGCTCCCTTTGAGCTACAGCTACCATGGGCCACCTCGACAGGACACCAAGAGCACAAACCTCAGGAAACCCCTGTCCAGGGTCCGAGTCTTCTTCAGACATTCCCAATGAAGAACCCCATCGGAAGAAGGTGTGTAAGAGGAAACACCTTGACTCCACAGAGGAGTCCCTCACTGAGGATACAGATTACAATGATGGGATAGGGTCCCCATGGTCACCCCCTGATGATGTCTCCTTTGGAGACATCCTGGAAATATTAAGGCAGAGGGGTGACTGGAAGCCCTCCAATCCTTCCTCAAAGGAGTCCGTCTTTCTGCAGGCTTTCTGCTCTCGTCCTTCTACTTCTTGGGTGACCCCACCTGCCGACGAGTTAGTCCATCTCATCGCGCAACATGCATGGAAGAACCCTGATTCTATTGAGGCCATTCCCTGGAGACCAAACAAGATTCTTTCCCCACCAGAGGTGCAGCCCCACTGGTCTAGAGGATCGCCAGTAGATGCTATGGTGGTGTCGGTGGCCACGAAAAAGGACCTTGCGGAGGAAAGTCCTACTGTCCACCCACCCAACAGAGAGTCCTGGATGGTGGACAGACTAGGAAAGCAAGTTTTTGCTTCAGCGACCTTTGCATTCAAGTCTCTGAATTACTTGGCACCTTTTACGAGGCTCCAAAGGGATCTCATCTCTGAACTTTCTTGAGACCTCACGGGTCAAGTTTCTGACGGGGCACGCAACAAGGTTGCTTCTCAGCTTGCCACCCATGAGTCTATTTCCAACTCGTCCATGAGTTTGCTGTCCCATGCAACCACAGGGGTGGCTAGAGCTGCGGGTGCAGGCGTAGTTATGCAATGCCATGCCTGGATGCACATTTGTGACCTCGTGGACTCCTTCAAGTCCTTCTTTTTGAATGCCCCTATCGAACCATCTGCTTTGCTTGGTTCTAAAGTGAAGGGCACACTGGCCAGGTGAGAACAAGATGGAAAGACCTTATCTGCCATTGGCCCATGTTTTTCCAAACCTCAGCATTCTTTTTCCAGGAACCAGAGGAGTGGGAAGATATGGCACAAAAAATCTCAAGGCCCTTTCCGCAGTGTACATGGTGAGGATTCCAGCAGAGGCAGAGGGGGTTCCAGTGGTGGAAGACGCCCCTTTAGGGGCAGAGGGAGTCCCTGAAATCAAGACTCCAGGGATTCTTTCTACAGATGATCTTATCAGTGCTCCTGAGGCATTGCCTGATTGCTTTCCTCTGGAAGCAGTCGGGGCTCATTTTTCTCTGTACCAAACTGACTGGCTCTCTATTACAAATGATCAGTGGGTGCAGAGAATAATTTCCAGATGCTATTACATCCCTATAATATCTTGCCCAAAACCTTCAAAGTACCTTCCCGATGTTCCACCTTGTCAAAGGGAAGAAGCAGCTTCAGAGCTAAGAAAGCTGTGTCAAAAAAAGAGTCATCCAACCAGTCCTCTCAGACCAGTGCGGATCCAGTTTCTAGGTTCATAGGTAGGTACTGGGCTATCTGCCCAAAGGCATTTATAAGCCTAGCCAGAATGTGCTGGCTTTCGCCACCACAGCAGAGCCATTGAAGTGATCCCTGGGGTAAACTTTCTGTTTCTCATCCACTCATCAAGGTTTCTCTTGAAGAGGGTTAGCGAGGAACTCTGCCTAATGTAGATTGAAATCTTGTTCCAGAGCATGGGAAATCTTTGGGACAGGAATCTATCCCTCCAGCACATCCTATTTATTGTTGCAGTGAGGTTTAGATCCCTGGAGCGTGTGGCTCGAAGGGATATGGTTTTCTTTAGGTGGAGCATGTCCATCAATTCTGGGTTGGACATGGCCTTGTTTTTCAGGTAGAGATCACCTCTGAGTAGGCGGTATGCAACCGAGTACAGCTGGAGTTTCTTCAGTCAAGCTGCATAGGGCATCTGCTTGAGGCCAGTGATACTCTTGGTGAGGTACTTCTGTGGTCTTTCCAGTTGTTGCAGGTGTTTTGTAAGGTACATCCCAAATGAATCATTGTACTCTATAATGGGTCTAATGAGTGATGCGTAGAGGGGTCCAATGACCTCTTTCAATCTGGATGCAAACCCATTTGTGATTAGGTGGGCCACATAGAAGGATTTTCTAACCACTTTGGCAATATGATTATCAAAGGAGATGTTACTATCAACTTGGGTCCCCAGATCCCTTATTATGTCTTCCATATTTAAGAGGCTACCACCTATGTGGTAATTTGTGGGTACTTTGTTTTTTCCAAAGGGGATGACTATGTACTTTTTGGCATTTAGCTTGAGGCCATGGTTTTGACACCAGGTATCTGTCTCGGTGAGACCCTTTTGGAGGATGTCTGTGTCAACCGGAGAGTCAATTATAGCCCCTAGTTTGCAGTCATCTGCGAACTTGGTCAGCCATAGTCCTCCTATGCTTGTCTGTACCTCTGAGAAGTATATGCTGAACAGGAGGGTTCCTAGGACTGAGCCCTGGGGAATGCCACTTGTAACCGGTTTAGAGTCAGACCTAGCTCCCCCGACTCTTACCATGTGGGTTCTGTCTGTAAGCCAGTTGGCAGCCCATCTCGTGACATAGGGGTTTATTTTCAGGCTGGTGAGCTTGTCTATAATACCTGAGTGGGGAATGGTGTTGAAGGCCTTTGCGAGGTCTATGTAGGCTGTGTGGACCACCTTTCCCTCGTCTACAGCCTTGGTAACTGTCTCAAAGATGTCCACCAGGTTTAGGAGCCATGATCTGCCCTTAACAAAGCCAAACTGGGTAAGGTCCAGTGTTTGGAGGTTTCCAGTGTCTCTGTTATTGAGATCCATGATGGTGCACTCCATAGCTTTGCAGACCAAGCTAGTCAGGCTTATAGGGCAATAGTTCCTGGGGTCCGTTGTGGCTCCACCTTTGTGGAGCGTAATAACCATTGCTGTGTGCCACTCTGTGGGCACGTAGCCTGTGGAGAGGCTGAGTTTAAACAGTGTGTTTAGGTGAGGGGTTAGTTCATCTTTGAGCTTGTGTAGAACACAGCCTGGAACACCATCCGGTCCCATTGATGCTGGGGTTTTGGCTTTGGAGAGGGCTGTTTTAACCTGAGTGTCTGTGATTTCAGGGGCACTACATTCTTCTGGTATAGTTATGGGCCCTTTTGAGTGAGAGTGAAGTTTGCACTGAACCTGTCTGCCAGGATGTTGGCTATATCAGTCGGTTCAGTGTATTTTGTGCCATTCTGCACTAACTCTGAGCAGATCTGAGAATTGCCACTTAGATTCTTGGCATAGCTAAATAATGCCTTGTGGTTATCTTTGGAGTCCATGGCAATTTTTCTTTTGAAGCTAGCCTTGGATGATTTTATGAGAGGAATGTAGTTTCTTGCTGATACTGATCAGGTATGTTTTCCCTTCTTGGGATTTTACTCTTTTCTGTGCTAGTTTCCTCCTCCTTTTGTATAGCTTGTTTATGGCAGGGGTCCACCAGACTGGTTTCCTTTTCTTGGAGGAGTGAGTCTTGGTTTAGTTTGGGATAGCACAATCCATGCATTCTTGTAGGTGCCGGTAGAGTGCATTAGTAAAGGATTTTGCAGCTTGGACAGCATTATCCTTTAGCATGGGGGCCTTGAAACTTCCCACCTCGGTCTTAAGTAACGTGAAGTTTGCTTTTGAAAAGTTTTTTATGGTGGTTTCTTTGACTGGGGGTGGTGGCAGAATGTGGCTATCCAGAGTGATTAGTTTATGGTCAGATTTAACCAGCGAGGGGTTGACCTCCAGTGTGGAACACCGGTCACCCATGTTGGTGATGACCAGGTCCAATATGTTGTCACCTCTGGTGGGGGTGTTGACCAGTTGATCCAGGATGTTTGAGTTTATAAATTCTAGGAAATGTTGGGCAAGGGAGTTTGTACTTGAGTAGTTCTCCCAGTTAATGTTTGGGTAATTGAAATCACGCAATATCAGGGTGTTTGGTAGGACCTTTATGTTTCCCAGTGTTTCCAGGAATGTGGAGTGGGGGTCCTGGGACATGGTGGGTGATCTGTAGCAATCTATAATTTGAATAGCAGTTTTGCCCATTGTTAGTTGCACGTGGATGATCTCTGAAGCATCGTGCTGTGCCACTAACCTGGAGGTGTGGGTATCCTTGATGGATATGGATACTCCCCCACCTTTTGTATTTCGGTCCGGGTTTTGTGGCCGAATTGTATGGTATGAGTTGTAGCCTGGTAGTGCTGGGGTGCTCTCTGGAGCCTTAAACCAGGTTTCTATTACTGCACATATATTGATTTTCTCCATACTGAGGAGTGCCTCGAGTGCGTGCATTTTGAGGTTTAGAAATCTGGCATTGAGTAACATTACCCTCAGTTTTTTGTGACTTCTGCTATTCTACTCAATATTCTTTATGGTGCCAAAAAAGATGGGGGAATGGAGACTCATTTTGGATCTCAGCCAACTAAACAAGTCAGTGGTTCATACTAAATTCCGCATGGTCACTATACAATCCATTCTCCCCTTTCTTCGCGAGGATGTTTGGATGTTCTCGATAGACCACCGGGATGCGTATTATTACATTAAAATGGACAAGTGCTCCAGGAATCTCCTTCGCTTCCAGCTAGGAGCCAATCATTACCAATTCAGAGCCCTGCCATTTGGTCTCTTGACGGCTCCCAGAGTGTTCAGAATATGCCTAGCAGTGGTAACAGCTCATCTGAGACTTCAGAGATTCCAGGTGTTTCCATATTTAGATGACTGGCTCCTCTTCACCCCCGTCAAGTGCCTACTGATCATGGCCCTCCACTACACTCTCTCACTGGCAGAGTTTTTAGACATCACAGTCCATTGGGAAAAATCCAATCTTCATCCTACCCAACAATTGGAATTTATAGGAGCAGTGTTCAGTACTCAAACAAGCCAAGTTTCTCTCCCACCTCACAGGCTTCAGAGGTTAAGATTACAAGTACAAGCGATACTGTGTCAAAGGAAGGTGTCAGCAACAGTAGTTCTACAGGCTCTGGCGTGGTCTATGATGGCAGCCATCCCGATTGTTCCTCTAGCAAGATTGCATATGAGACTGTTACAATGGCTCCTTTTGTCCCAGTGGGTGGCAAACCTTCATCCTCTAAACTCACAGATCCTCATCACCAATTCCTGCAAGCAAGATCTTCTTTGGTGGATGAGGACAGATGAAATTCTTTGGTGTCGCCCCTTCCAGACTCCTCAACCCAACACCACGGTGACCACGGACACTTCCCTGATAGGGTGGAGGGGCACTTCTAGGGAAAGACAGTCCAAGGCATGTGGTCCAGCTTGGAGGCCAACTTGCATATCAACATTCGGGAGTTGAGAGCAGTACTGTTGGTGTTGCAGGCACTTCATCCTTTTCTTCCAGTGGGAACAATTGCAATCCAGTCACACAATATGTCAGTAGTCTGGTACATAAACAAACAAGGAGGGACCAAATTCTACCCCCTGTGTCGAGAGGCCATAAGAATTTGGCACTGGGTGATAGCTTTCAGCCACTTTCTTATAGCAATTCATATCCCGGGGAGCTGCAATGTGATTGTGGACAGGCTGAGCAGATGCATCCTCCTTCCACACGTGTGGTCTCTCAATCCAAATGTGACGGCAGACATTTTCAGCCGTTGGGGCCAGCCTTGCTGCAGTCTTTTTGCTTCCCCTTTAAACAACAAATACAGCAGATTTTTTGTCCTTTTTCCCCCAGAAGGTGAGTCACTGAGAGATGCTTTGAGTCACGATTGGCCCACGGGTCTCCTCTATGTTACGCTCCAGTTCCTTTGATACCCCAATTTCTAAAGAAAGCAATTCGGTTGAGATGCAAAGTGATCCTCATTGCCCCATTTTGGCCTCGACAAGTGTGGTTCCCCTTCCTCTGGCCTCACCTATTACAACCTCCATGGATCTTGGACACTCATCAGGACCTAATCTCTCACCCCTAAGGGTTGGCTCCTCCAAATCTGTCCACTCTCAAGCTGACAGCTTCATTTCTCCACTTCCGTTAGTCACCAGGCAGGAAACCCTCTCCTCACCCGTTCGTGATACTATTCTGGCCTCCCATAAACCATCCATCAGAAAACTCTACAGAGGTAAGTGGAAAAGGTTTGCTCTCTGGTCTAATAATCAGATGCTAGACCCCTTTTCAACTCCTGCATCTGTTACACTTCAGTACCTTTCTGAGTTGTTTGACAATGGAGCATCAGCTTCTACTATTCGAGTCAACTTGGCAGCTATCTCCAATTTTCATAATGGCTTAGAAGGCATTCCCCTTATCTCCACCCGCATTTGCAAGGCCTTTCTCAAAGGAGTTTTCCATAGCAGACCCCCATTCAGGTGGCCTATAGAGACATGGAATCTCTCTCTGGTACTACAATCTCTTTCTTTACCCCCTTTTGAGCCTGCTGCAAAATATGACCTTAAATTTCTATCATGGAAATCTCTGTTTTTGGTAGGGTTCACGTCACCTAGATGGATGTCGGAATTGCAAGCCTTATGCATCAAGAGTTTGTATCTAATCTTTCATAAAGACAGAGTATCTCTTCGTACTAATCCATCTTTTCTCCCCAAAGTGATTTCTGATTTTTCTGTGAACCAGTCCGTTGAACTCCCAGTGTTTTTCCCAAATTATTCCAATAAAGGAGAATACTGTCTACACTCATTGGATGTACATAGACAATTACATTTTTACTTGGATAGGACTAAATCTTTCCGCAAGTCAGATCAACTTTTCATCTCCTTCTCTGGACTAAAAATGGGATGAGCCGTATCAAATGTCACTTTATCAAAATGGCTTAGAGAGTGTAGTACTTTTTCATACTCACTGGCAAATGAACCTAAACCTGTTAATATCAAAGCTCATTCAATGTATACTGCATACTTGTACTGTATTTCATAGCTATTGGCTCACTTGTGATAACCATTTCTGTAGTGTTTTCTCCTGCCTACCTTCCCTATTGGCATCTTGTCCTTATACCTGCTGGCCTTGCAGTTGCCCACCCCTACTCTAAATTTGATCTTGGACACTCCTCCCTGTCTAGTGTCATTAGCTCATTCTACCTAATACAGAGAGAAAATCTGAAAAGGCCAACCCATTTAGTTTCTTTCCTTCTGTTCCTCCTTTCTCCCTTTAAAAAAAAAAAAAAAAAAATTGTCTGCATATCCTTGTGTTCTGACTGTGTTTCTCAAATATTTTGGAAATAGAGTATGTTTTTAGTGCATTTATTAAAACTGTATTTGCCTTAATATTGCTGCAACTCAAGTGCTCTAGGTTGCACTGCATCTGAATTGCTTTAGTGTGTTTTAGCTGCTTTTCTGTATATGTAGACTTTTCTGTATATGTAGACTAGCTATTTATTCTACTGTATTACTGCCTCTTAAATCGCTTTTCAGTTGTGCACTTGCCTTGCTTCATTTAAAAAAAATTAAATTGCTAATTTTGTCGAGTTTTAATTGTATTTACTGTTTAGGACTACACCTTCAAGTGTGTTAGCCTTTTCTATGTTTATTTAGTGTATTATTGCATTGCTTAGCCTCTTTTTAAAACAAAAAAAACAAAGAACTAGCTTGTTTGCTAGTTTCCCGCCTTTCCTAGCTAGTATAGTCCAGATCCCAGGCTTTGCTGGTTTCAGGACTTTATTTTCTGTGTTCAGAGCTATCCAGACCTTGCTGTGGTAGAAGGAAGTCCTACTGCTTACCAGTGGGTGTGGTGGGCATTGTACTGCCTGTCTAACACTAGAGGAGTGGTTTCCAGCTCTGAAAATGTGATTTTAGCGATTTTGAGCTGATTTCTATCCCTTTCAACTTTCTGACTTAAAAACACTCATTTTTCACATCATGCAGCACTGCCAGGCTACAGTTAAACTATTACAGGTGTCAGAAAGTCTGCTCTTCAAATTCTCCCTTAGAACTAGCTGGTTTGTCAGTAGTAGCACTAAAATATGAACCCCTGTGACTAGCACTTGCTCTAGAACCTGCTGGAAAGCACTAGGAAGCTTTAAACTGATACAAGCACTCAACTCTCCTTGCTAATAAGGAGAAATTAATTGTAGGCACTAAACAGCCTATAATTGCAAAGTACCTTGCAAAGGTAAGGGAAAACAGCACTTGTACTTTACAAAAAAGCACCTAAACAGGCATGCCCAAGGGTCAGCTTCCGGTGATTTCTCCTGTCCACCTGGTTAATCTGGGCATACTGGGGCAATGCAGCAACTGCCTCATGTACACAGACAACTCTCTCCTCCTACCACCCAACACTACAACCTGTGAGAGATGCACTTACATAGCCAAACTGGAAGCAAAGCTCTCTCCAGCCAAGATTGTGCTAGACAGTCAAGAGGAGAAGGTTAACACCTGCACTACACCTCAAGCAACACATTGCCCTTCAAAACCCACACCATCAACACCCGCACATAGCAACACTAAACCCACATATGCAGAGGCCCTTAACATTAACCTGCCCAAGCAACAAGGACCTCCGAAGCTGAAATGCAAACAAACACCAGTCACAACCAAAGTGACACATAGCTCACAACACCAGTGTGCCACCCAACAGCCCCTAAGGCAAGACAATGTACCCAACACTTTAGTCATAGGTGACTCTATAGTCAGGCACATTGATGTCCCACTCATCAGGCTGAACAAGGAGAAACTTACAGTCAGCTGCCTCTCGGGTGCCTGAATCCACCAGATAACGCATGCACTCAAGCCACTCCACAACAAGTACAAATACGACTCTGTCATTGTCCATGCTGGAGTGAATGACTTGAGACGTACCTCCCTGGACTACATGAAAAGAGACATGGAAGAGCTCTCAGATCATGTGGCCCAGGCAGGTATGACCCTAGCCCTGAGTAGCATCCTGCCTTCGCCCGGAATGATATCACAGTATAAGGACAAAATGATTGACTTCAGCAATTGGCTAAGCTTCTGGTGTCATTCAAATGGATCCAGTATCTGTCTGCCTGGGATGACATGATCGACAAACCACGATACTTTGCCAGAGATGGTCTGCACCTGTCACCCCTGGGATTCAGGTTACTGGCTAAAGCTCTTGCCACCCCTATACAAGCATGCAAATTCTGGAGGTAATGCAACTCAGTGCTAGAAGTCTAAACATCAAAATGCACTCTCTCGAGGCACTCCTAAAAATGTAGAACATCGATATCTGTGCAGTAACTGAGACCTGGTTCAGGGCTCCAGAGAGCACCCCTGCAGTATCAGGCTACAACTCTTACCACACTTTTCAGCCAAGAAAGCAAGACCGAAACACTAAAGGTGGAGGAGTGTCCATATTCACCAAGGATATTCACACCTCCAGGCAAGTTGCCCAACACAATAAATCTGAAATTCTCCAGGTGCAACTAACACTAGGTAAGACTGCAATCCAAACTGTAGCTTGCTACAGATCCCCCACCATGCCCCAGGATTCTCACTTCACCTTTCTAAACATACTGGAAAATATTAAGATACAACCAAACACCCTAACACTGGGTGATTTCAACTACCCTGCCATTAACTGGGAAAACTACTCGGGTACCAACACCTTTTCCCAATGGTTCTTGGAATTCATAAATTCCAACACCCTGGATCAACTAATCCATTGTCCCACCAGGGGCTCCAATATACTAGACCTGGTCATTACCACATAGATGCTCGACACCAGTGGTCACCCCCTCATTGGTCAGGTCTGACGATAAGCAAATCACCCTTGACATCTACATCCCACCTCCACACCCCACTCCCCCAGTAAGGAAACCTCCATAAAAAACTTCTCCAAAGTCAACTTCATGCTACTCAAGTCAGAAGTGACAAACTTCATGACACCCATGCAGACGGGAGCTGAATGTTTGACTGCTGAATCCTACACTAAGGCACTGTACGAGCACATCCACTCGTGCATGAATCGTGCCATCCCAAATAAAAGCAAGACACCCTTCTCCAATAAAAGGAAGCCAATCTGGTGGTCCCCTGCCATAAACAAACTATACAACAGAAGAAGGAAACTGTTGCAGAAAAGAGGAAAATCCCAGGATGCAAATAACTCCTTTACCCGGCTCAGTAAGAAGCTGAGATCCCTCATAAAATCTTCCAAAGCTAGTCATGAAAATAAGATTGCCAAAGATTCCAAAGACAACCACAAGGCATTCTATAGTTATGTCAAGAATCTAAATAGCAAAGCTCAGACATGCTCTGAGCTACAACAGAATGGCATTAAATATACTGATTCCAAGGATATTGCCAATATCGTGGCAGATCAATTTAGTGCCAACTTCACCCCCCTCTCACCCCTAAAGGGCCCATCTCAATACCAAAAGATTGCCAAATTCCAGTAATCATGGCCACACAGGTAGAAACCACACTCTCCAAAGCTAAGAATACAGCAACCATGGCACCAGATGATAACCTGGGCTGTGTACTACATAAAAGTCTTTCGTCTTTTCCCGGTTAGGGGTTGCCACAGTGGAACTCCTGTATGCTAATGATTGGCAGTGGCTTTTTACGGTGCCGAGTTGCCAGTCTGATGCCCAACCTTCAAAGAAAGCACGCCCATTCACGCATGCACCTACCTGCATGTCTTTAACATCACTCGACTGCGAGGAGGACATGCAGACTCCACACAGAAGGTGCTCCAGCCGAGAATTGAACAGGAGAACCTTTTGCTGTGAGGCGACAGTGCTAACCGCTGCACCACCGTGGCCTTCAGGGGCTGTGCACTACATGAATTACAAAATGAACTGGCACCTCACCTAAGTGTCATGTTTAATCATAGCCTCACCTCAGGCTTCGTGCCCACTGAGTGGCGCACAGCTACAGTTATCCCACTCCACAAGGGGGGATCCACCTTGGATCCCTGGAACTACCGTCCCATCAGTCTGACGAGCCTGATCTGCAAGAGCATGGAATGCATTATCATGGAATTTATAAACAAAGACATTGGCAATCTTCAAACACCGGACCCCACCCAGTTTGGGTTTGTGAAGGGCCCATCTTGTCTCCTGAACCTGATTGACTTCTTCGAATCAGTCTCCAGAGCTGTGGACGAGGGTAATGCGGTCCACACAGCCTTTATGGAACTCGCCAAGGCCTTCGACACCATCCCCCACACTGGAATCATAGATAAACTTACTAAGCTGGGCATAAATCCCTACGTCACTCCATGGGTTGCCAACTGGCTTACTGAAAGAACCCAGACTGTAAAAGTAACCGACTCCAAATCCAGCTCCAACCAAGTGACAAGCGGAGTACCTCAGGGTTCAGTCCTGGGACCACTCTTGTTTGGCATCTACTTCTCTGAAATACAGGCCAACACTAAGGGACTCTGGCTAACAAAGTTTGCAGATGACTGCAAACTGGGAGCCATTATTGAATCCCCAAATGATGTGGATATTCTACAAAAGGGCCTTATAGAAACAGATGCTTGGTGCCAGAGCCATGGGCTCAAGCTTAATGCCAAGAAATGTATAGTTATCCCCTTTGGGAAAAAACATATACCCATGAATTACTACATAGGTAGCAGTACACTAAACACCGAAAGTGTGTTGAGAGACTTAGGGACACAGGTAGACAGTGGTCTCACCTTTGATAACCACATCGCCACAACAGTCAGGAAATCCTTTTATGTGGCATACCTCATCACTAAGGGCTTTTCATCCAGAAAAAAGGAGGTCATTGTTCCACTGTACTCATCCCTCATTAGACCCATTATAGAGTATAACACCCCGTTTGGTATGTACCTCACAAGACATCTGCAACAGCTGGAAAGGCCACAGAAATACCTCACTAAAAGAATCACAGGCCTAAAGCAGATGCCCTATACTGACAGTCTAAAAAAAAACTCCAGCTATACTATGTGGCATATCGTCTACTCAGAGGCAATCTCTGCTTAACATACAAGGCCATATCAAACCCTGAGCTGTTGGACATGCTCCACTTAAAGAAATCCCAATCCCTGAAAGATACATGCTCCAGGGATCTAAACCTTGTCATTACAATGAACAAAACATGTTGGAGGGATAGGTTACTGACCCAGAGACTCCCCATACTTTGGAATAGACTACCATACACGTCAAGCAGAGCGCCTCCTTGGCCCTCTTCAAAAGGAACCTTGACGATTGGATGGGAAATAGGAAATTCACCTCGGGGATAACATCAGTCGCCCTGCTAGACAGGGATCCAGGGAAGTAAATATTGTGGGAAGAAATATCCAGGGAATTGTTATGGCTAGGCTTGTATAGGCCCTAGGGCTGATAGCCTAGTACCAACCTATGAACCTATGAATGAGAGCCATTGCATCTTCTGTTGCTTTTCACTCCAGAGCTTCTATGGATGACATTTGCGCAGCAGCCATTTGGGCTAAACCCCATACTTTCATCAAACATTACAAATTGGACTTGGTCTTAAGGGGAAGAGTGGCCTTCGGCTCAGTGGTTCTCAGGAATGTTCTTCCATAAGGGTCACCCAGTTTTTCAAGTAGCTTGGTATTCTGTCCCATCAGTGATGAATGGCAAGAAGATTAACAACATCAGATAAAGAAGTTATGTCTTACCATAATGTTCCATCTGTGTTGTTGATCTTCTTCCATTCATCACACCCCACCCTCCGTCCCCCACCAAAGGCTCCTGGTGGATGTTAGGGGTCCTTGTGGTGTTTCAGGGTTTCTGCGCAGAAATGGCCTCTGCTTTTCTTCTATATGTTGCATGCAAACTTGATCTGAGGTAACTGGGAGAAGGGCATTGTGGGTAGCAGCTTAGCTCGAGAGTTTTTGGTGTACACGAGCTTGATATTAGGCTTACTCGGTTCCGAGGGTTCGGAACCGAACCCATCAGTGATGAATGGAAGAAGATCAACAACACAGATGGAATGTTATGGTAAGACATAACTTCTTTTTAATCCTTACTGAAATCATATCAATGTATTTCATTTTATGGATTGTAATCATTTTACTTTGTAAAACCTGAGATAATATTATATATCTTGAATGTTTAAGTTCAACTGTGAAGATTTTGAACCCATTACCTTCCATTCTTGTGGCACAGACATAATCATCATCAACTCTCTTTTTCTTATTTTCTGCATGGGATCAGGGTGTTGTGTCAACTGTCACCATTTCTGTCTTGATTCAAAGGCACCCTCCTGCCTTCTTTGACAGTCATGCCTGACTGTTTCAGGTCTTCTCTCACACAATCCAACAAACTCTTTGCTTGATGCCCATTTCCTCCTGCCTTCTTCACCAGATTGTGTTCTGCTTTTCTACACATGTCCTTGAATCACTGTACTTTGTTCTTTGACCTTCTGTGTTATTAGACCTACTTTGGCTTCTGGTGTGATGTTCTCATTTCATCATCTATCCCATAGTGTGCATCCTACCATGTTAATATTACTCTAGCATCTTCAATCCCAGATGACTGGAGAGTAAACATACTAGTGCCAGTGTACAAGAGCAAAGGGGACATTCACAGCTGTCAGTAGTACAAAGGTATTAAATGCTTATCACACTGCACAAATGTTTTGGAGAGGGTGATTGATCAGTGAATACATGGAATAGTGGAAAGTAAGACAGATGGAAGATGAGCAGTTCAGATTCAAATTAGGATGCAGCACAACCGACTTGACGTTTGCAGTGAGACAGATAACTGAGGAGAAGCTAGAGATGAGGAATGAGTCCAACCGGGCATTCTTAGACTTGGAAAAAGCATATGGCGAGGTCCCAAGAAAGCTTATTTGGGCAGTGCTGTGGTGGTTTTAAATATGTATATATATATATATATATATATATATATATATATATATATATATAGGTTTACTATTGTTTATTCGAACGGAAAAACATTTTCCATTCAAATAAATGAATAGTAATACCAAAAGTAAAAAAAAACTAACGTTGACAATGTCGAACCAAATGCTCAACGTATTTAACTCAACATTGTTGTCGAAACCACCACGTGATAGCCATATAGGAGCTGATGTAAATCAAACTCCTATATGGCTATCATGTTTTTTGAAGGGGGGCAAGCCCCCCTGCACACCCCACACCCCCCTACTTATATATTCTAACTCAGAGATCGCACTACAGTGGGGATGTGAATGAATTTCCACTCCTCACTGTACCGCACTGTCTGTGCAGATAGTCGGCTTACTCGTATGCGAATGCAGTTGTGCATTCGCATAAGTGGAATTGACTATCTGGTGCAAAACTGTTTGTGCGTTCGACATTCTGATTTTCGGCACATTGCAGCTGACAGAATGTTGTTCACACAAACAATAGTAAACTAGATATATGTATACATGAATTACATATTAGTTCTTTTGGCCTAGTGCTAATTTGTTTGACCCAGAAAAAGTACAAATTGGTTTTACTGAACTTTGGATTTGCCAAACATGCAGTTTCCCAGTTTTGGTTATGGTGAGATGTACATGGAGAAGCTCAAGTGCATCATATTGCTTGACCCACCTTGAAGTGTGATGTAAATAAAGATGTGTCCACCCTTTGTCCCTTTCTGTGCAGTAGCTGGTCTAAATGTGTGTAATGCATTATAGTCCTCCTCTGCTGGGGTGCTGTCTGTGACTTTAAACTATGTCTCAGTAACTACATAGACATCTATATTCTCCAGAGAGAGGAGAGCTTGCAGGGAGTGGAAAGACAATATCTTCCATTTGTTTTGTTGCATCAGCCTTGGAGAAAGTAGAATGCTGCTCACCGCTAGTCTTATATCTGCCTGGAGCAAATAGTTGGGGAGCTCCATCATGTCCCTCTTTGTATAGTTCAGGGAGGTACATCTCAGGTCATTTATGCCCACATGGACTATGACTAAATCATACTGGTGCTTGTGGTTCAGTGACTTGAATGCATGCATGAACTGATGGATCCTGGCCCCTCTTAGGCAACTGACCATAACTCTCTCTTTGCTCAGTATGGTGAGTGGGACATCAGTGTGTCTCACAATGGAGTCTCCTATGACCAAAATATATGATTGTGAGGTTGTCTGCCTTATGGGATTAGACATTGAGACACTGTGAGATGTGGCTGAATGTGTCATGGTGGGTGTTTGCACTGGTAATTGTGTTTTGGAGTTTGCTGAACATACTTATTGTAATTTATGTGACTCAGAGGCCTTTGAGATTTAGGTAATGAACTTTTAATGGCCTCCACAATTTTATCCGTTTTCAAGTGAGTCCCAGGGAGAAAAGCTGCACACAAAAAAAGAAGTGAAAGTACACATACACAAATGACCTGATATTACAACATACTGTAAATACATAGATTAATACAAATTTTAATGCACATATAACATGTTTAGTAATACACATATACCATCATTAAAATAAGATAAATGCAATATCATGTGGCATTGAAACATGCTGATATAAGTGTGACAGTTCACTACTCACTCATAAAGCAGATGTCAGAGTGGAAAAGGTAAATTGCTGGATAAGGAGGGACGAGAGGAAGAGAGGGAAGCGTGAGGAAAAAGAATTTGTTAGAAGTAATAATTGGGGTAGCTATGGGAGGCAGGAGAAATAAAGAGTAAAAGAAAAATACCAAGAAAAAAGAAGAGAGAGGATGTATATAGGTATTAGATGAGAAGGAGCTAAAATGTTAACCAGTACATCAGCAAGTGCAGAGCTAGGAGTCACAGAGGCATTCTTTTGGTGGCAACTTAAATAAAACAGTTATGTATTGCCTTGATTAGTGCAGGGATCATATTCCAGACTTTTGCTACGTGGTGCGAGTATAGACTTTGAATGCAGTTTTCGTAAGGCTTATAGATGTCAATCAGAGTTTTGTCAGAAGATCATTGATGATGGCTTGGGAGGTATTTGTCCCACAGACTCCCTTACTTAAATATACTAATTGTCCAGTCAGTGAAGCAAAGAAAAAAAAAGTCACTCACTACTTCCATTCAAACATAAAGCGCAACAACACTGACACTGTAGACCTTATAATTTCAGTCAGTCATGAATCAGTCAAATGTGATTTCAGTCAAATGAGCTGCTTGTCAGTTTTGCTCAATCCAGAATGATTTAGTGATATGCGATTCCGTCAAAAGAACCAGTACCATAAATGAGTGTGTGTGTGTGTGTGTGTGTGTGTGTGTGTGTGTGTGTGTGTGTGTGTGTGTGTGTGTGTGTGTGTGTGTGTGTACATGTATATATTTAAAACTGTTGTGTATTTTACTGTTTGTCTTTTACTGTTGGCATTTATGTGCGAGTGTGAATTTTACAGATACCATGGTCTGTGTATATGTTGAGATGACGTATGATATCCTGAATAAATCTGTACACATTTCCAAGGAGGGAGATACAATGCTGTTGTAGATAATGTATTTGGATGCTTCTGGAATACCAGAAGTTGATGACATTAGACTTTGTCCATTTTACATGTCTCATTGTGATTATACTTTTTCTTTCCTTTGAAGTAAGATGGATGACAACTTATCAAACAGCAGAATTAAGACACCTGTAGGGGTCATGGCTAGCTGTGGCATAATTGTCAGCCCATCACTTTTTGTCAAACCACTTCTTCCATTGTCTTTTGTTCAAAACCTAAGTACGCTCATCAGTTCTAATGTCTGCAGTTCCCTTTCAGTTGGTATAAGTGACATTTTCCAGAGTGCCTCTCTCTTCCTATCAGAAGCAGTCAGATTCATTGTTATTGAACTGCCTTCATACATTATGCTTTCTGTAGTCATTCATATGCTTACTGTTTTAGTTTCTGAATTAATGAGGTTACATTCCTTCACTTCAGAATACGTAGTGCAGTGTTCTCTTTTAATGTGTAGGATGGGTACACATAGGCGTGGTAGCGGGATGGGGTGAGCATGTGTATGTGTGTAAGGCAGGGAGGGTGAGCATGTGTGTATGTGTGCAAAACCAAGAAAACAGCAGTTGATTTGGACACAGTAGCCATGAAATACTGTTTTTTAGAGAGCTGGCCAAGGTCATATGACATTCTGGATCTGTGTGCGAGTGTGTATAGTTACTGCATATATGGGGTAACAAATCTGTGGAGCAAAGCTGCTGGCTTGAAGCTTTACTTGGGGGATAGTGGTGTTATTTCAGTCGGCTTGCTGCAACATCTGTGGTGTGTCCTGAGTTGACATATGCCAATAGTTTTTGAACTTCTTAGCCATTACAGCACTGTTTTGAGCTAGGGGAGTCAAATCGCCACTGTTCACTAGCATGTGTAATGTGTGTGTGTGTGTGTGTGTGTGTGTGTGTGTGTGTGTACTCATCAAAACATAATGGACAGCAAGATTTGTAGCTGTGGACTGACAAGTGCTGGCAAGGTGATGAGTAGCAGATGTCATAAGGCTGGGTTTGGAGACAAGTGTAGCAACATTAAACAAACAGATTTGCACGCATTAACCATGTATCAGTTTGTGTGTGTGTGTGTGTGTGTGTGTGTGTGTGTGTGTGTGTGTGTGTGTGTGTGTGTGTGTGTGTGTGTGTGTGTGTGTGTGCGCGCGCACGCGCACAGTGTAAAGGATCTATGGAGCAGATCTGTCCTGACAACTGCTTGCTGCCTTGCTGAGAGGGACATTTGTATAAGTGCAGTGGACTGGCTCCAGTAGATAGGGATGGGAGCCCTAAGCTGACATCCATCAATCATTTACATTTGCCAAAGCCATTATAGCAGCATTTGGCATTCAGGTAGGAAAAGCCTCAAAGCTAACTGGTATATTGTGTGGGTGTAGGTTGTTGTGCATTTGTGGGGAGTGGAAGTATGCCTTTGTTAAGCGTGGTTTGAATGTTATGCATTATGAAACAGAGAGATTAAGAGTAAAATTGTGCTCAGTGTAGTCCTCAATGATTTCATCATTGCTTGACTGAGATAAATTGGCCTGCGTTTGTCAATATATTATTTGAGTGCCCTGTTTGGAGTATGGTATCATTGCTATAGCTGCTGGTACTGTTTCAATACAAGTGTCGATTTGGAAGCTTTCTGTAGCAGTCTGTTGCTGAGAGGATGAGAGACATGCTGCAAGTGTACAACTTAGACAAACTACATAAAGCAATAGTAAGAGAAAGTACTGGGTCACATCAGAGGCTTGGGAGGTCATTGTTAAGAAGAAACGAGAATGGTCTCATTCTTACATAAAGTCTGGCATTAAAGACCATAGATCAGGGTATGCTATAACAGAATAACTATGAAAAGATAAATATGGGAGCAGCCAAAATGCAATTCAAATTTAATATTTTACTGTGCACATTTTAAGAAATTGATGGATTCGCCTAAACTCTGGATTGATGTGTGTGCTTTTCTTAGAAATAATTCCTGGGAAATGCTGTTCAGAAGTGAAGAGACATATGAGGGAACAGTTTTAATGGCACATTCGTTGTGATTTGTTTATTGTCCATTGTCATACCAGGTTGAGTAATTAGTTGAATGTAGCCAAACTGGAAATGTGAGAGTCTAGCTCATTGAAGGAGGGGGGGCTGTAAGTTGGCCAGGAACTGAAACTTGCAAAACTGCTCTTTGTAAAAAAGTTTTTTTTTCTCTCAGTAATTTGTTGACACCTTTGCAAGCTTCTTTCAGAGGATGTATAGTGCATCAATAAAAACAACATTTGTAAAACTCAATGCAGGCTAGTCAGTGACACGCGATCTGCAGACTCTCAAACTTGGGAGTTTTTTTAATTGTTCCATTCTAAGTGAATAGAAGTCTAGTCTAACAACAAATGGTAGGGCTACTTATTCCTCACAATCTTTGCATTATGGGACTGATTTAGCTTTCCACAGGAATCACAATGTCTGCCCCCATGAGAGCAGAAAAGGTTAAAAATAAATACAGTTAGAAATTAGTATTTATTTTGCTGCAGGCAGCTTTGGGATGTGGAGTAATTCATAGCGAGATAAAAAATATATTTTTCCTCATTTGTCAATAGTGGTCCTTTAAGTCTCACACAACTAAACATTTAACAAGTTATCTGCTTGGTTCAAATTTGAGAGCTTTTTTACATTTTTTAATTATAATTACTTAAGTAACATGGGAGAATACATTCATTCTGTGTGCCTTGAAAGAGGCTACAAAACAGGCCTTCATATATTTACTTTTTAAAATGACATCCATTGGTGAGGGACCATATACAAATATTTTGTCACTGCATATTCTAAATTGAAAGAAAGATGTGCACTTTTCATATAAGTGCTAAAGCATATGTTATTTAATAGTACAGTTCCATTTATACTCATCAACAGAACACGATTTCCAAGAATAGAATGGAATACTCATTCTTGTAAAGGAAAATGTGCTGAAAAATAGAACAATAAGCACCATACATATTTTAGCCATACTGTTTTTCATAACTAGGGTAATTAAAATACACTGTGGAGAGTGTTAGTCATAAATAAAACTAGTAAATGATTCTAATATGTCAGAGTAGAACAATGGCTTTCTCAAAAGTATGTAAAAAGTTTAATGGGAAATTAATATAAATGGGAATATAAGGACTAATGACAGTCCTATCACTGTGAAATAAGGCTTTGAAGACAGGTCAGCAGCATTAGGTTAGAAATATGAACATGACACCCTGAAAGGAAATTTGAAAGTAAACTTTGAAATAAAAGGTAAAAGGGATATTTAGTTCCCTTCAGACATTTTTTAATGCAAATGTAAGTTTGCTTCTAGGCTTTGTGGACGGATACCTGTAATCATTCCTAGAATGCTCTGTTTCCACTGCTAATGGACTGATGACCTGCATTGGATTAAGACAGACCACACTTCCATGCACGAGAGGAGGTTAAACTCTCTTGATGTAGTTGCAGTGCAGAAAGATGTATGAAATTGCCGTGTTTTTTACAGTAAGACCCAACTGACAATGCCATCCATCAAAATAATTTTAACAGTTGTTTCTCATACATTATTCCAGAAACAACATATTATCAAGGTAAGCTTAGTAACACAAAGGAACACATTAAGTTAAGGTAATAGTGTGCCTGACAAGAAATGGCTTGTATAATATGAGAGCTATTTGTGAAAAGGATGCTTTATTTAGACCAAGTAAATTATAGTTTGTGAAAAAAATACTCAATTTCCTGGAATTCTGGACACTACTATTGTTTAAATGTGTCACAGCAACAGTGTGGGGAGTTTAAGATGATTAACAGAACTATAATGAAAATGTATTGTGTAATCAGATAAATAAAAGTTTCAAACATGCCTTAAAGTTTGGCAAATCTTTAAAAAGTATAACCACAGCTATGTTTAGGACATGAGAATGTTATTACATATGTAACAATTGAATATCAGTGGAACTTTACGGACAAGATGCCTATAACAAACTGGATGTACTACTGACACTACAGGTAGCACACCTTCTGTTTAGTTTTATTTTTTTCAGGCAGAATCACTAAACAAAAATATTATTACTGATTAAAGAAGAACCACACCCACAGACTCAAAAAACATGTTTATTTTATTGGTGTTTCCTACATTTTAACTCCACTCTGGGACTGTTTACAGGTTTTTAAATATTTTATACATAATTTCCAAGTCTGACCACATGGGGTCTGGCATCTTGAAGTAATTCTGATTGTTTAGTGAGCCTCTAGGTATCCCACAATGCAGTGCTCATCTGTAAAAAGTTACATCATGCAGGCCTCTTTCTTCCTAAAGCTCCTGTCACTGCATTGATTTCACATGCTTACACTACTATCTTTCAGTCAGTTAGTTTTAAGTAACATGTCATGCCATTCAGTGACTACTTAAAACACAAACAGTGCAAATGCCACAGAACAGACTTTCAAAGTGCTTTTTACTGATGCTTCTTTTTAGAATGGCTAAACTGCATTTTTTTTTTGTGAAACCTGAATTGTACTAGTTTGACTCATCTCCCACCCCCTTCACACCCAACTTCCCTAGCTGTCAAAGTGCTAAGGGTAATTTGAGCTGTTACCTGCTGTAGTTGACAGCTCACAGCAGGAGACTTGAGTCATGTACCATTTCCTTGTTCTAGCCTTTACTTTCTCTATAAGTAGGGGAAGGATCAGGGAGCTGTGACATTACAGCATGGGTGGATTTTTAGGACAGTCATGATGATGTCAGTTTGGGGAGGGAACTGGCCAGAAAACTACCTGTATTCAGTGGCGTTGATGACATCAATGAGTTGGAGACTTTTCAGGGTGGGATAAAAGTTTTTTGAAAGTGAAACTACCACAGTACAGTAAGGTACTGTTCTACTGGAGAGAAACAGTAAATTTAAAATCTTTAAATGCTGTGTTGTTGCTTATTCATAGCAGGGACAATAAATAGGGAGAAAAAAGAACTTGAGCATTTAATAATAGAATCCCATTGTTGTCCCTTAAATATATGTCTTTGTTGTTGAACCTTTTGGTCAATCACATAACAGTACTAAGATGTTCATTAGTGTGCTAAGAACAATAAACCAAATTTCACCTTTGATTTTAAACTATATTTTCAATTATTTAGGGATGGATTAATTAGATATTCAGTGAATTAGTATTTTGAAGTTTGCTAAAATTAGAGTTAATTATATATATAGGGGGATAAAGTACTTTGGTTAATTATCACACATATGAAAATAATCTATGTTCCTATTATTTTTCTTTCACAAGAAAACTATGAATTCATTGTAGAGTTTTGGATTACCAAAATAATATTTTATTTGATAAATCGACATGGGACTTCAAGGGGAATAATAATAATAAAGTTGATAGCTGTGTATTTTAGTTAATTTGGCATAGATTACTGAAGCCAGTAACAGGATGGAACAAAACACCCAAAATACTCCGGTGCCGCCAATAAGCGAATAAATGCTGATAGACACCACGTTGAATCTAAAAATCACAGAAATTTAATCCACATGAACGCCACAGAAAAAACGTACAGCAACACTGATGAACAGAAATACAAGAGTGTAGCAAACTACTAGTGAGCTAAGAGGTGAGGTTAAGCATTTGACTTTGCTTGTAACCAGATTATTATCGGGGGTTACTGAACCACGCCAGCTTGTTTTGCCATTTGTGTTGGATAATATTCCTATGTGTAAAAGTAATACTACTAAAACTGTACGTGAAACATCTTGCCCTACTGCTCCCAGTTTAGGAGCGGTTAACTCGACTCTCAAAGGACCAGTTATTAATCCGTGCTTGCTTTCTGATGCTGACAAGAACATTTGCAATCAATGCAATGATTGTCATGACAAACAATTAGATCCCATTGGTGAGCATTCTAATGACAGTATCGACATACCAAACGGTCAAAAATCCAGGCATAACAGTTAACCACTAGGGCTGGATATTACTGCACCGTTATCCAGCAGCAATATCAACATATCAGACTTCACCTTCGATTTTTCTTTATATGATTACGATCTTGAAGCTAAGAGGACAGGAACCAAACCTAAAAGACTACCACCTGTTAGGACATACTCGACTGTGACAGCAAACAAAGTCAAACATACAGGGAATGGGTCTGACAAGCTTAATGAATCCACGCATCCTGCTGCAGGTTCTGCAAAAAGGGTGGACAGTACTGATTTATTTAATCAATTTCTTTCATTTGACTTTTTTGTTGACAGGGTCGAAGTATTGGAGAATACTGTACCTACACATGGCGAGAGCAACAGGAATGTGTCAGCTAGCTTGAAGTCTATGATATATTCCTTGGGGAAAAAATTAAAGACCATCAACGGACTTAAAGTGGACAATATGTTTTTGCAGAAATGCTTGGATGACAAGATTGTTCCCAAAGGGTTAAGATTCTTTAAGTTACCCTTAGGCATAGATTTGACAGATTCTGGCATCATAGAATTTAACAATTTTTTTGATGTATGTGGTTTTAATTTTATCAGTTTATTGATGAAATATCATGATGAGAGATTGAGTAAGTGCATTCATGAAGTGGAAGTGCTTAACACACAGATAGTTAACGACTTATTGTTTAAAGATTGGGAAAATTTATACAATAAGCAATATCTTGAAGCTAAAAAATGGGCTAACACATTATGTAAGAGGAAGTCTGATAAAATTAAGAGGGACAAAGAACAATATCAACGATCATTAGCTTATGTATGGCCGAAGAAATACAATTTTGTACTAGGTCAACATAAAGGGGTTAATAATTATGACCAAGATGCAAATGAGACCAACAATTATCATGCTGGTAACCAGGGCAACCATAATTGTCCGGATTTTCGGACACAACGGAGGGACAATTATCCACCATACCAAAGGAGGGGTCCGAGGACATATGCCAGGGGGAACCGGCAGGAAGGATCACCACTATATTGACATTAACTAGCAATTCAAATACAGCAAACAACAAATCCACTAATGCAGTCAATTTAGGTGATAGCTATCATGAAGTTCAAATGACGGATGTTGACAATGATATTGTTGTAAAAGGTAATGTTTTGTCGTATCGACATTTCAATATTTACAATTACACGGATACACGGGTCAACAAAGTGCATTTTTCTTTATTTGAGAAAGGGCTGAAATTTATACCCAACCCCAAGTTCTCCCTAACTGACGTATTGATTGATTTTAAAAAGTACATAAGGAAAATAAACTTGGAAGTTTTTTTCAAAGAGAAAAATATTAAGAAAAGTAACAATTTGGACAGAGGGGATACTAATGAGTATAACTTATCTATCAAGAGTAAGTTTACACCTCCGAATCACTCTATTATTGACACCTTTGACAAGGTAGTCACGAGGGAGATATACCGAGAGTATAATGAGATAAAGAAGAAGAAGGAGGAAATTAGTAACTTGACATTGGATGAAACAAAATTACTCCAATCATTGAGAAGTAATAACACCATTAGATTGATGAAACCCGATAAAGGGGGGGGGCATTGCTATATACGATAATATGCTTTACACTCAAAAAATCTATGAGATTTTACATAATACAGGGAATTATGTAACAGTATCTAGGAATGAATTACATATTGCCTACCGTAGAATTGATTCTTATATTGAAGAATTTTTACTGGATGGGAGAATTACTAATGAGATTTACAAATACATCAAAGTGGAACACCCAAAATTAGCCACCATGGTGGGCATTCCTAAGATCCATAAAGATGTCAATGACCCTCCATTTAGGCCTATAGTATCGGGTAGTCATTCGAAAACCTACAAGATGGGGAAGTTTATTGACACTATTTTGAAAAACATCTACACTCTCATTCCACATATGGTTAAAGACTCGTGGTGCTTCCTTTCCAAGTATCCAGTGTCACATATTGAGCAAATTCATCCCAAACATATAATCACTATAGATGTGATTGACCTATTCTCATGCATTCCCAAGGACGAGGGATTAGAAGCATTTTCCAGTAGTTTGAGGAGACATACGGACCTGGAATGGGATACCATTGGCCTTTTAACCGAAATGATGGCCTTGGTTTTAGACAATAACTTCATTTTTTTTGAAGGCGAAATTTTTAAGCAGACTAGGGGAGTAGCGATGGGAGCTGCTTGTGCTCCCATCTATGCTAACTTAGTTATGCTTAATTGGGAGAATGAATTCTTGTTTAAGAACACATATTTTTCCAATGTCACTTATTATTCCA
This sequence comes from Protopterus annectens, assembly GCF_019279795.1. NCBI lineage: Eukaryota > Metazoa > Chordata > Ceratodontiformes > Protopteridae > Protopterus > Protopterus annectens. The sequence continues at coordinate 945,965,301 of NC_056729.1, forward strand.
GATTTCTGGATGATTTGTATATATTGTGGTCAGGGAGCGAAGCCGATTTGCAAACCTTTATGGAATCAATTAAAAGCAGTAGTGAGTATTTAAAATTTACGTATGCTATTGATTCAATTGGTTTACCATATCTGGATACATTGGTAACTCATTGTGAAGGAAAGGTGACATCTAAAATATATAGGAAGATTACCTTTTCCAACAATTACTTGGACTATACTAGTTGCCATCCTCCTAAGGTCAAATACAACGTCTTCAAGGGACAATGTATTAGAGCCGTAAGGATGGTTTCAGAGTTAACTGATGTGGAAAAAGAGTTAAAACAAATTCAAAGCTTTTTTTCACAACGAGGCTATCCAGGAAGTATGATGGAAGACATCATTTCATATATATTGGAACACAGGGGCACCAAGTACAAACCACTATTGGGGTCAGGAGATATTCAAATCTCTCCAAACTTGGACAACAAGAGTGTGGGACCCAGTTATTCAAGGGCTTGCATTATACCATACAACATTGGTTCTGACAACATTAAACATATTATTCTCAAGTTTTGGTACTTGATAAGTAGTGATCAATATTTGGTTAATATACTGGGCAACAAACCTAATTTTGTATATAGAATGGGTTACAACATGAAAAAACTATTAGAATACCATACAGCAAGTAATAGGAAGACAACATCACACACAGGCAGTAGGAAATGTGGTTTTTGCAATTATTGCAAATACATGTATTGCGATAAGAAATTAATATTAGATAATGGTCACAAAAGTATCATCAAAAGTAAAAGTGGAAATTGCAATACTAAACAAGTTATATATTTAGCCAAGTGTGATTCTTGTGAGGCATTCTATGTAGGGCGAACTGAACGTGTTTTAAAAAAGCGTATTTATAACCACTTATACAGCATTAGGGTAAAGGATTTAACAAATGCCCTGTATAGACATATTCATTTGTCAGGTGTTGAACATACTTTCAAGTTTCTGATATTGGAGGTAATCCCAAGTAATCCTAGGGGAGGTGATTTTAAAGGTTTGATAGCTTTTAGGGAGACTTGGTAGCAATTGTACTTAGATGCTACCAGTCCACCTGGACTAAATGATAGCATATCTATTAAAAGTTTATTATTATACTAGTTCGTTATTGTTTTAGTATACATTGATCAATTTATGACATGCTTGACATACAGAAAGTATATACTTTTATTCTGTACACTTTCAATTAATTCAATAGAATATACATATATTGGATACATTTAATGTGTTCAATCATTGATTATTATTACGCAGTTTATTATTTTTTTATTTAATAGGAATAGTTGTTAGTATATATTATATTTAATATTATACATGTTATATTATAGGTTTATGTCATATATTATTAGTCACATCTATTATGCATCATCATGTTACACAAAGTGAGTTTAATTTAATGTGCAAAACAAGTGGAATTTAATTGATTTTAATAGATTTTATGAAGTCTTAGGACATTTTTATCAATGTGATTTTGTTGTAGCGCCTTTAAGAATTGATTCACCTCTTGGCGCCAAAAAGGTTTTTTAAATGTAGAGAACGCTATCATTAGCAGTTCTGAGGAAGACCAGTATCATTTGGTTGAAAGCGCTAAACTGCTGGTTGCGTTTAGTCTGTTTTGTGTGCTATGACCGTTTGAAGTGTAGTTCGCTACACTTTTGTATTACATTTCATCAGTGTTGCTGTACGTTTTTTTTGTGGCGTTTATCTGGATTAAATCTCTGTGATTTTTAGTTTCAACGTGGTGTCTATCAGCATTTATTCGCTTATTGGCGGCACCGGAGTATTTTGGCATAGATTACCTAAATAATCTGCAGTAAGGAAGTGTGACTGTAACCTAACAGTGTATTTTGTTCCCTAGAAAAATAAACATAAATATTCTTTTAGAAACATATTTTTTTAGGGTATTTATCTAGTATGAAGAGTCTATATAGTATGAACAAAACATTCTTTTTGTGAAGTAAAATATATTACTCAGATTTTTTTTAAAGTTAAAATTATAAACCATTAGTTAAAGACTGAACTAATGTATATTAATACGTAAAATATACTGGTGGCTTAGACAAAAAATGGTTGACTTTTATACAAATAAACAAAGATAATTTACCTAAAACATAACCCCTACAGGGAAATAAATACGTGTTAACAGTTTTATTAAACTGTGACCCATTATAAACTAATTTCAGTAAAGTTTCAAACTACAAAGGAATATGTTAAGTAGAATTGTACTAGTTGAACTAAAATTTCCGGAGAAAGAAAATTAAATTAATTTCTTATTGGTGTCAAATGTCATAAACATTTTTCTTCATAAGTTAGTTTGCTATATTTAGCAAGTTTATGCTATCTCTCTTTAATGTGGTTTCAAATCATGAACATGTTGTGTCTGGTTCTTACCTCTTGCTCTGAGTTTGTGTTGGGCATGAGATCCATCATGGTGACTCCTGGGATCCCAACCTCTGCAGACTGTCACCACAGTTATAGTAAGGGCAAGTAAAGTTTCATTAAATTGTTGCTGATGCAAAGTGAGATTCTCAAGAGGGACACTGTTTTTCCATATGCATGGTGAAGTTGACCAAAATATGGAATTGTTAACTGGTTGGTGCATAGGCAGAATTTCTGACTGACTTCTGGTTTTAAAAGGGTGTAAGGTGGACTGCTAGAAATGTTTTTCTATTAGCAAGTGCTATACTAGAAAGATGAAAGTTGTGTGCTACAATCAACTTTGGAATGCTGTCAGAAAGCCATGTGGAAAAGTTGAGCTTCATAGTCCAGGTGGAGGTACACATCACTGCCTTCCTGAGTGGTGCTTGACTTATTTATCTATGTATCACTTTTTTTAACAGGAAAACTAAACTGAGCACAAAACTCCTTTTCAGTGGAGGCCCTGGGAGAAAAGCTGTAATAGTACTAGTTTTACAATAAAGTACAGCTGCATAGGAATAACTGCATGATGGTGCAATAAAATGCAAATTAGTGATCAGCTATCACAATTCATAGTATGATGAAATCAAGCAAGCACACCGTAAAGAAGAGGAAGCAGGAAATTATGTGTAAGTTGAGAGATTTTTAATGTGGACACTTGAGAGGTAAAATGAATCATCCTGGCACAAAGAGAAAAACGGCAGGGCAAAATTACAAGTTTTGCCTGTAAGAGCGTGGAAAGAGTTGGAAGGGAGCAGAAAGAAGGGAGTAGAAGATGAGGAAAAAGAATGGAGCCTGAATAGAAGGGGAGGGTGGATGTAAGGTTAGGTGAAAGTCTAGTAGTTAGTCAGGTATTTAACACGCAACAATTTAGTTGTATTTTGAAAGACTTTAATCACTTGTTTGATAGGAAGAGGGATACATTTCCCAATTTTAGATACACAGAGTAGACAAAATCACTGAGAGTTGTTAGACTTTTATGTTAGAACAAGAGCATAGAGATCTGGAAGGAGTGTAGGGTTGGATGACATTGGAGAAGGCTGGGCAGTTTAGTGGTTTATAAATGAGGTTGCAGATGGTATGAATGTGAGAATGTGCAGGGTTGTATGAGAGTTCAATCCAGAGCAGATGTTTATGTCAGGAAGTGATGCGTCTTGTGGGGGGAGATTCATAGCAAATGTAGCTAATTTATTATAGCACTTATCCAACTTGTGTAGATGAGCAGCATGTAAGTTGGTGAACAGGGGTGCAGAGTGGAGGAGTGTGGGCAGAAAGGGTACCAGAACTTGTCAAAGATTCATCATGCATAGCTAGGCTTAAAAAGGCCCTTGTGTTCGTTAGCTTAGTAAACACCTATGAACTTATGAAGTGGCAGTAAGCTTCTGTGCAGTTTCAGTCAGGTCAGAGAGTGCAGCTTTCAATGGATTTTTTAACTGTGTGCTAAATGTGGTAACCAAATTTTCAGGTTTTTGTCTGTGTAGACTTTTAGGAGTTTTGTCTGCCATATAAGATCCATTTTTATATGGTTTGAGGAAGGTATAGAACATTTAGTTTTTGGGTTTCATATTTTTAGGAGTGAATATATTTAATTTAGATTGTTTGGGTTGAAGAACAGAGTTGAACAGCCTTGTTTCAATTGAGATGAAGGATTCCTGTTTGTTTTTGGCAAGAAGGCAAGGTTTTGGGAAGAGCAGATAAAGTTGGAATTATCAGTGTACTGTATAATGGAGGCACTTTTGCAGGCTATTAATGGGTCATTGATCATGATGTTGAATAGTATACAGCCCAGAATGGAGGTTGCTGACAGATACTGGGAGGAAAGATGAACATTCATTTTGCCATTTAACAGACTGGAGGTATGTTGGAAAGGTACCAGAGATGAGTTTATGAGTCCAAGGTTATTATGTTTTTGTAGAAGAATTTGGTGGAAGACTTTGTCAAAAGCTTTTAAAAGGTCCAGAAAGAGGGCAGAAACTGTTATTGTCATTTCTTTGTATCTTTATATAGTTAAAGCTAGAGAGTGTGGTTGTGGTGCTGTAATGTAGTCAAAATACAAGATCGGATGCAGAAAGAACATTACATTGAGAGATATGGAAGAGAAGTTGTGCCTGCAGACATTTCCCTAGTACTTTGGATAAGGGGGATAGAATAGCAATGGGGCAGTAGTGAGTTCAGTGGGGGCCTGCCGTTGTGAAGAGAAAGAATGTAGGATTGTTTCTAAAGGTGAGGAATACAGAATTATGTGATGGAGTGATTTAATAATGTATAGACTGAGTAGACTATTGTGTCTGCTACAAGTTTGATGTATTATGTAAGTAAATGATCAGGTGCCAGGGTGGTAGGTTTTTGTTTTAGTATTTATATGGTTGCAGTTAGGGCTAGATGTATTGAAAAGAAATGAGTAGCGTTGGTGAGCTGGAATGGGATTTGCATGGTAGAAGGGATTGGTTTATAGACTAGGGGATAACTGACTTGAAGTGAGAGATGAACAGAGCAGCAGTGCTCACATCTCTGACTTGATGTCAGCGAGACATCAACTTAGTGTATGGGGTATTCTACAAGAGTTTTGAGTTGTGATTCTATCGGTCAGAGAAATTTAGTGTTACCATTTAATGGAGTATCACTTTTACCTCTAAGAGGCAGTATTTGTCTACATTACAAAAGTTGCATGATACTTTAAAAGGCAAACAGTAATAAGTATTAGATATGGTTCAGAGTTTTTGTACTCTTTGCTGATTATTGCTTCTTGGTGTGATTTGTATATGTGTGTTTGTGTGTATATAAAAACACAAAGAACAATGAGGGGGGTTAAAGACAGGCATTTAGCAGTTGTCTGATTTTTTTATTTTTATTTATTTATTTATTTGTTTTGCTGCATGCCTCAAACTACTTTGTATTCTTTTCTGAAATCAGATCAAGTTGGGTACTCATTTCCTTTAGCCTTCTGTCCCATAAGTTGACTGACCACCCATACCTTAAATGGAAATACAGGGCTCTTTGATATCTTCAGCTGTAGAAAGTCAAATATGTAGGAATGCATGATTTGATTCTTTTATTGTAAATGGAATATGTTCTTTGTGTTTCACTGTTGTAGTCATCACATTTGGGTTATCCCTGCCAGGGTAGCCCTCAGTCGGCCCGAATACCAGAGGCTTAGTATTTCTGCATCAGTTGCTGTCGCTTCAGGACTGACGTCAGGTTATAGGTTCATAGGTTCATAGGTAGGTACTAGGCTATTGGCCCAAGGGCCTATGCAAGCCTAGCCAACAAGGTTCCCTGGCTTATGCCACCCAGGAAAGTTATTTTCCTGTGCCACTGACGAGCAGAGACACAGAAGTGATCCCGGGGTGTATTTCCTATTTCCCATCCACTCATCAAGATTTTTCTTGAAGAGTGCTAATGAAGAACTTTGCTTGACATAGATGGGTAGCCTGTTCCAGAGTATGGGAAGTCTCTCGGATAGGAATCTATCCCTCCAGCATGTCCTGTTTATTGTGGTGACAAGGTTTAGGTCCCTAGAGCGTGTAGCTTGGAGGGATTGGAATTTCTTTAGGTGTAGCATGTCCAACAGCTCTGGGTTTGACATAGCTTTATATGTTAGGCAGAGATCACCTCTGAGTAGGCAGTATGCTACGGAGTAAAGCTGGAGTTTTTTGAGGCGGTCAGTGTAGGGCATTTGTTTTAGTCCAGTAATCCTCTTTGTGAGGTACTTCTGTGGCATTTCCAGCTGCTGCAGATGTCTTCTGAGGTACATTCCAAAAGGGGCGTTGTACTCTATAATGGGTCTAATGAGTGATGAGTAGAGGGTAACGATGACCTCTTTTTTCCTGGACAAGAAACCTTTTATTATGAGGTGTGCCACATAGAAAGGCTTCCTGACTACTGTGGCGATGTGACTATCAAAGGAGAGACTACTGTCCACCTGGGTCCCAAGGACTCTTATCACACATTTGGTGTTATGTAGATTGCTGCCTATGTGGTAGTTCATGGGTACAGAGTTTTTACCAAAGGGGATGACACTGCACTTTTTGGCATTGAGCTTGAGGCCATGGCTCTGACACCAGGCATCTGTCTCAGAGAGGCCCTTCTGTAGGATGTTCACATCATTTGGGGACTTGACTATGGCTCCTAGTTTGCAGTCATCTGTGAACTTTGTTAGCCAGAGGCCTTCTGTGTTAGCCTGTACTTCAGAGAAGTAGATACCAAACAGGAGCGGTCCCAGGACGGAACCCTGTGGTACTCCACTTGTCACTGGTTTGAGGTCAGATTTGGAGTCTGCAACTTTTACAGTGTGGGTTCTGTCAGTGAGCCAGTTGGCAACCCATCTTGTGACATAGGGATTTATGCCTAGTTTATTGAGTTTAGCTATAATTCCAGAATGGGGATGGTGTCAAAAGCCTTGGCGAGGTCAAGATAGGCTGTGCGAACCACTTTACCCTCATCTACGGCTTTGGTGACTGCCTCAAAGAAGTCAATCAGGTTCAGGAGGCATGATCTGCCTTTCACAAACCCGAACTGGGTGGGATCCAGAGTTTGGAGGTTACCAATGTCTTTGTTTATGAGTTCCATGATGATACGTTCCATGGCTTTGCAGACCAGGCTCATCAGGCTAATAGACATTTCATGGCTTTGCAGACCAGGCTCGTCAGGCTAATAGATCAGTAGTATAAAGTAAGGCAGCCGACGCCATTAGTCTTTCTTGCCGAGGAGCTTGAAGCAGAAGCAGTTTGCACGAGTGCCAGTCGACTGCTACCTGTTTTCATTTTCCGAATTGAAGTTGAAGCCTTCTAAAGCTAAGTACCCCTTTGGGGATCCTTTTTTCTTGCTCTTACTGATGTCAGAAAAAGTTAACAATTGTCTCACCTGTGGAAAGCAAATGCCACACCGAGACTTTCATTCTTACTGCGTCACTTGCTTAGGCCCAGGCCACGATGTCCCCCGCTGTCGCTTCTGTGCTTTGTTCAATGCCAGAACTATGTCATCGGGCCCTTATTTTTGTAGCTAAATATTTTCGCTGTCAGTCCTTGCTTTCCGATATGGCTTTGGTAAGCCATCTGACAGCAGATCTACCGAAAAAATGTAAGGATAAAGACAGAGAAAGACGCACTGGTCCAAACCTACTGATGATGCTTCCGTTAAGCGAGTCGTCAGTTCTCCGGTCCTCAGTGAGGCAATTTCGCAGCACCTGATGCCCACTTCTGTGGATTTACAGGCCTCTACCGAGACCCTTTCAGAGTCCGATATTTTCGAAAACTCTTCATCGACTAAAGACCCTGCGGTTGTCTCTACCTTGGATGGGTCCGGAGGCGTTGAGCAGGCACCAGCTTCCAAGAAAGTACTTCGCACTACCGATTCTCGACACGCACTGACGACTTCTTTCGCGTCTATTGTTCTTTCGAAAACTATCAAGTTTCTAAGGCCCATGGTATGAACCACACTCAAGAAACCGACGACCCCATCTCAGGCACCTGCTTCCTTGCCTCAGTCTCAAATGCTTAAAATGGCAGAAGACCTTGTAATGCTGGTCTAGGGAAGCCAAGCTACCCCTTCCAAAAGAAAAAGAGATTTGTCCCCAGTAGTTTTATCTGAACAGGAGTCCGATGACTCTGATGCCTCTGAATATAAAGACATGCAGCCCCTCTCTGCTTATGAGGGTTCTGATGCAGAGGAATCCATTCCTTCAGCCTCTCCACCCGAAGATTTTTCCTTTGGCGAAACCATTCATACTTTAAGGAAGCATTTCCAATGGGAATGTCAGGACTACCCTCAGTCTATAAAGAGACTCATGGAAATTTTAGATCTTCCACAGCACAGACCCTTGGCCATTCCTCCTGTCCTGGATATTGTGGATGATGTTTTCATGGAATCTAGTTTAACCCCTGACACCCTCCCTCCTGCTCCCGGGAAACCTGACAGGTATTACAGAGTCCCTGACTCTCACAAATTTCTTTTCAGAAATCCTACTGCTGACCCTGAGGTTATCTCCCAAGGGCCTAAAGGAATTAAAGCAACTTCTGCTAAGAATCCCACCTCCTTAGATAGGGAATCCGAGCATTAGACAGATGGGGTAAAAAAGTATACACCTCTGCTACTCTTGCTATTAAATGACTAAATTGTCAGTTCCGTATGCTAAAATTTCAGCAGCATACCATGGAACTCCTCAAACAGAAAATATCATCTTTTCCTACTTGTGCAGAAAATAAAGAGTTGCAAGATTTAATGCGTTCTGCAAGTCAAGTAACTAAGCACACCTTACACTGTGGTTTTGATGCCCTAGAAGCATCTTGCAGGGCAGCAGTCACCGGTTCTGTCCTTAGAAGGCATGCTTGGCTTAAGGAACAGCCCTTACCAGACCATGTCAAATCTAAACTATTGGATGCACCTTTGCACAAAGACAACTTATTTGGCATCAAGGCAGAGGAGATGGAAGAAAGAGCTATTTCAGGCTCTTCCTGGTACCCAGAAAAAGGGGCACCTGGCGCCCCATCCTTGATCTATCCATTCTAAACACCTTCCTGGCGATACCAAAATTCAAAATGCTCTCCCTCCAACAACTTCTACCTATGCTCTCCAGGGATGCTTGGCTAGCCACCCTAGACTTAAAAGAGGCCTACCTACACATCCCAGTCAGGGAATCATGCAGGAAATATCTACGTTTTAGGGCAGGATCTCTGCACTTTCAGTTCTCTGCGCTTCCCTTTGGCTTATCTACTGCTCCCGGAGTTTTCACAAAATGTCTGACTCCCGCCATTGCTTTCTGCAGGCAAGGAAATATTCAAATTTACCCACAATTAGACGACTGCCTCATTCAGCTGACACTCAGGAAAAGCTGCTCAAGCACCTACTGACCTCCCTAGGGTACAATATCAATGAAAGAAATCCAAACTAGTACCCACCCAAAAAATTATATTCCTGGGAGCAAGCCTGGACACAGCATCCCAGATGGCATTCCTTACACCAGAAAAGCAAACTTACTTGACAGCCTGTTTCTCTCATCTAGCCGTCAGACCCCAGTTATCCGCAAGGAAAATGCTGCAAGCTCTGGAGTTCATGGCTTCTTGCATTCTACTCATTCCATATCCCAGACTGCATATGAGGAAACTTCAATGGTACCCAAAAAGCCTTTGGTGTCAACACTGTCAAGACCTGGAAACTCTTATACCAATGATACCTTGTCTAAGGAAAGATTTTCTTTGGTGGGCAGCAGCATGCTACCACAACAAGGGACTACCCTTCTCACCACCCCATGCCACCCAGACCCTCACCACAGATGCATCAGACTATGCCTGGGGTGCACACCTGAATGGCAGGTGCATACAGGGCTAATGGAGCCCACATCAAATACATCTGCACATCAACCAAAAAGAGATGTTAGCTGTTCGGCATGCATTGACAGGTTTCAGACCCTTTCTCTCCCCAGGGGCTCTACTAATCAAAACAGACAACACCACAGTGATGTGGTATATCAACAAGCAGGGAGGGACTCACTCCTACCCTCTATGCAGGCTCGCCATGACCATTTGGCATACAGCCTCAGCCATACAACTACACCTGTTAGCACAATTCCTGCCAGGCTCTCTAAACTCTCTGGCAGGCAACTTAAGCAGAAATCTTCTGGACCCACATGAGTGGCAGCTAAACCAAAGAACTTTCACCCTTATAACTCAGAAATGGGGCACCCCGAAGGATGACATCTTTGCCTCCCACTCCAACCATTAGCTCAGCAAGTTCTGCACCAGGGATCCTCACTGCAGGGCTTGGAAACTGGATGCTCTATCCTTCCAGTGGGTCAACCTCTCAGTCTGTGCATTTACCCCCACTACCTCTCATTACCAGGGTACTGCTCAAAATAAGGGAGGAAAAATTGAGGACAATCCTAATTGCCCTAGACTGGCCACACCAGCACTGGTACCCACTGCTGCGCAGCCTGTCCCCTCTGCCACCATGGCATCTCCCTCAGATCCAAACACTCCTGACCCAGGGGGAAGGAGAATTCATGCATCCCCAGTTGCAGACCCTCAATCTGGTAGCCTAGGTTATTCACCGACCTCTCCTCAAGCTGCCAGTCTAAGCTAACAAGTTCTAGATGTTATATGTGAGGCCAGATGCCCTAGCACTAGAAAGTCTTATGCTGACAAATGGAAAATGTTCTGCACCTGGATCCAGGCTAAGGGAGCCGATACGGCACAGCCTTCCCAACCTCTCATCCTGGATTACCTAGCTGATCTACTACACAGTGGTCTATCCTTTTCCTCTATTAAAATTCATGACTCTGCTATCTCTGCTCATTTCAGCACTGAGCAACCTCTTTTCTTACACCCTCTCATCAAACAGTTCCTAAGAGGGGCTAGCAACTTGAGGCCACCCAGAAGAGCCCCTATCCCAGCTTGGGACCTAAACTTTTGCTGGAACACCTCACCCTGCACCTGCCCCCCTTTGAACCAGCATCTTCAGCAGAATTAAAGTTTCTCTCATGGAAGACAGCCTTGCTTCTGGCCATCACTTCAGCAAGAAGAGTATCAGAGCTACAAGCACTAATGGCTGTAGAGCTCTTCATCATTTTCCATGCTGACAGGGTCTCCCTCAGGACTAACCCATCCTTCATGCCAAAAGTGGTGTCCAGTGTGGCTCTCAACCAATCCATTCATTTGCCCACCTTTTTCCCTAACCCAGAAAACAAGGGGAAAAGATACTGCACTCTCTAGATGTGCACTGACAGCTCAGATTCTATCTCGACAGGACTAAATCCAAGGTAACCAATGGTTCCAGTTTTTCCAGGACAGTCCCAGTTTGGAAGTCTATGTCCCGGAATCCCAAACATTGTCTTTGGGACACAGAAATGTCCCAGTTTAGACCGCTCAGTTTGATTGGTGACTTGGCTTCCCAGGGTGGCCAGTCCCCTTGCTTTCCCATCCTAAGCAGCTGTGGGGACTTTGCGATTTTTGGGGGATGCCATTGGGTATGGGGTAAGGTCTGATGCCTTCACCCTGGCAGGAGCCTTCCAGGCCCTGCTGCCATCAGTCAGTCACTCCAATAAATATTTCTGTCGTGGGGGGGTTTCCTTGACCCCACTCACTCAGGCAGGAGCTCTCCAGGCCCTACACCCATCTGCCTGATGCTCCCGTACTGAATTCTGTCAGGGCCAAACCCTACAGTCCCCCCCTTTGACCTGGCCAAGAGACCTTTCTCAGCAACCACCCCTCCTCATGTCAGGGTACTCCGCTGCCTGTATGCCTCCTGCAGGCTGCCAAATCGTGCCAGATTGCTCATGCCCTCAGACTCTCTCAGGAGAGCTTCACTCCAATTCCGTCCACTCCTCCGGAACTCCCCTCGGTCACTGAGGGACAGATCCTCTCTCATGAAGAGTTCATAGTCCCCCTGCTTTCCCATAAAGAGCAGCTCTGGGGACTTTGAGATTTTTCAAGGATGCTGTTGGTTATGGGGTGAAGTTGGATACCTTCACCCTGGCAGGAGATCTCCAGGCCCCTCTGCCATCCACCCTGGTGCTTCCTCAAGGACTTCCATCATGGGGAGCTCTACCTGACCCCACTCACCGAGGCAGGAGCTCTCCAGGCCCCACCACTGTCCACCAGTTGCTCCCTTAAGGACTTCCATCATGGGGGGATGTGCCTGATCCTGATGACCCAGGTAGGAGCTCTCCAGTCCCCCGCTGCTATCTGCCCTAGCGATTCCTTAAGGACTTCCATTGTAGGGAGGTCTGCCTGACCCCCCCCCCTCACCCAGGAAGGAGTTCGCCCAGCCCTGCCTTTATCTGCCTATCTCCCCCTTCCAGACTTCTGTCCCAGAGGGGACATGGTCCATACACCCTCATCCAGGCGAGAGCTATCCTGTACCAGTCACTTTCCTCCTCTCTCTCTCCCTTCCAGACTTCCATCGGGACTGACCCTGTAAGGGGGTCCACTTCTACCCAGGAGAGAGAGCTCTTTTCCAGGGTTACATATTTCCTAACTGCTGTCAAATTGTGCAGTGTCATGTGTGCTCTTGGAGCCTCTCAGGGGATTTTCCCAGACTAATGGAACTCTGCTGGGCCATGAAGCCTCAGACAGTCCTTCATCCAGACTTCCGTGACATCAGTTCTCCATTTTGCCTTGTACCTAGGGCTTTCAAACTTACAGGGGAGATGGCCCTGGGACCCCCATCTCTGTACTTTTTGTGGCACACCTCAGTCTTTCACCCCCACCGTGCCAGGCGCAGATGAATGTGCATTGCTTCAAGCCTCCTGAAATGTGGCATCTTGCCTCCTGGGTGGTGCTATTCACAGAGTGGCATCCCTACGGTTCCTGGTGAAGGATGGGAGGCCAATCTGCCTACCCCAGTGTGAGTGACATGGCTGCCCTATCTCTACTCCCACGGGGGCTGGGAGAATGGGATTGCAGACCTGGCTTCCCGGGGTAGCCCTCAAGTGTCCCAGTTTAGGTCCTATAACAAAATGGTCACCTTGACTAAATCATTCAGAAAGACTGATCAGTTGTTAGTCAGCTTTGCTGCAGGAGAAGAGGGAAAAGCTATATTCAAACAAACATTTCCAAATGGATAGCACACTACATCCATTTCTGCTACAAGCAACATGGGAAACCTCCCCCTAAGGGGGTCAGAAATCACTCTACCAGAGCAACTTTCACCTCTACAGCTTTCCTCAGAGGAGTCCCCACCAGGGACATCCTGGAGGCTGCAACATGGACATCTGTTCATACCTTCACCAAGCTTTACCACCTGCCTATCTTCTCCAAATCCAGAGCAGGCTTTGCCACTGCAGTCCCTAGCCAGCCCCAGTCTTCTTGACTGCCTCCACCCTTTTCCTCAGCTTTGGAAATCAACCCAAATGTGATAACTGCAACAGTGAAACACAAAGAACATAGTACAGTTGTGTACACTTACCATAAATGTAGATGTTCGAGTGTATTCACTGTTGCAGTCCTTTTCTCCCTCTCTCTCTCTCTCTCATCACAAGGAAATTTTTGGTATTTACTTTCTACTGGTGGGGTCCTTCCATCATTTCCTGGCTCCCACTTGGAGGCTCCTGACAGTTAGGGCAAGAAAAACTGATATAATGGCATCGGCTGCCTTACTTTATACTACTGACTACGTGACGTCAGTCCTGAAGCAACAGCAACCGACGCAGAAATACTAAGCCTCTGGTATTCGGGCCGACTGAGGACTACCCTGGCAGGGATAACCCAAATGTGATGACTGCAACAGTGAATACACTTAAACATCTACATTTATGGTAAGTGTACACAACTGTATTTTCTTTATAGCTGAATTGTTTTATAAGGGCAAAAACATGCCTAGCTTAGCCAAACAGCCATAAAATGGCATAAAGCAAAAAGGTAGAGCAAATTAAATAAAACCACATGAAACTTTATTTGCATTAATAGAAACTTTCACCACACTTTTGCTTAAACTTATGGAGATATAAGTGTTTATGATTACATGATTGACTTTTGGTATTTGCATTTACATTTGTTAAATGAGTGTGTGAGGTGACCTACTGATTATTCTCTCATGTACCAAGCCAAGCAGGTATAGAGAGCAATAATAAATACGATAGAAAGGAGAGAACAATACAAAAATTTGCAGATTTTCTATCTATATATTTTTATCAAGTGTACACATCATAAAGGGCTGTCTAATACAGCAATATAACTTCATACAAGGGCCTAAAATACAAAATAATGTAGCTTTATATTTTTATAAGGTAGAAAAGGTGGGGATAAATGTTTGCAGTACAACTATCTGTTGTAAAAAAAAAATAGTAGTATAGTATTTACGCACAGATGATAAAATCAGTCAATCAATATCTTAAACGTCTCCCTTTAAAGACAGTCTTAAAATTCCAGAGACTCTTCCCAAGAGTTGGGGCACCATAGCATTTCATTTTGTTTTTATGTATATGGATTTTACTTCCTTTACCACTTGTTTATATTGCTCCTGAGGGCAACAAAGAAATAGCAGTGTAAAGAGTTATCAATTTGTTTAATTTCTTCCTTACCTTGTATCACAGTTTTAACAGGAGCCTTACATTTTGGGAAAACCAAGGGTAATATTACCCTCGGTTTAATGTCTCTTAAGTCTTTTGGGTTTCTAATACCATGACAGGAATGAACCCCATTCCTAACTCAAAGTATGATTAAAGTCCTGAAATTGGTATTGTTTCAGTCTTTGATTATAGCCAAAAGTACTCTTCGCAGCACCCGCAATGTGCCCAGAACTGACTCCTTCTGCAATTCATATGGAGTTGCAAGTATCAGTAGCATATCTAAACAAGACATTAAATTATTTTTTATGAGACTCATTGCTTCTGCAACTATTGGAGCTGTTTGGGTATCCTTCTTCCACATTCCCCTAATTTCTGCCTACAGATCCTGGTATTTTATGATTTTGTGTTTCTGTCTGTACATAAGACACTGTAATCGCTGGGTTTAGCAATTTCAGTGATCAGTGGTACTTTCATTTCCTTTTCATGGGCTATTATATCTCGTTTTCTCATAATTATTTTGAATTGTTAGTAATGGGTAATCCCATATGATATAAACTTCATTATTTTCTATAATGCTTTGTAGTTCATATTTCCAATGCTTCTTAGCTACATCAGTATTGTAATGTTTGCAGAAGCCCCAGTGCAACAGTCTTGCCACATTGTTATGCCTTACAGTGTACAGGCCCTCTGCCATTAGTGTATCACATCCAGTAACAAGATGTGCGACTGTTTCCCTCCTGTGTACAGAACCTGCATTTGTCTGTTTCTTCAACATTTTCAGAAGACTTTGTATACTAGTGTGTACATAATCAACTATCCTGGGCTGCTGATATGTACCTTTTATCTTTTGGTTTAAATTCACCTTTTCTTTACCCTTCCTGTGTCAGATCCTGACTGACACGAGGTTGTTCCAGGAATTTTCTGTACTTACAACTATGTTTATTCTTTTTTGACATTTCTTGCCTTCTCATCTGACTTTTCTTTTGTTTTTTGGCACATTTAGTTGCTGTCTGATTTTTATCTACTTTGGTTTGGTTTCCATTCCCAATTAACACTGATGCTAAGCTTCTGGTGTCATTCTAATGGGATCCGGTATCTGTCTGCCTGGGACGGCATGGACAACAGACCACGATGCTTTGCCAGAGATGGCCTACACCTGTCACCCGTGGGATTCCAGATACTAGCTAAGATTCTTGCCACCCCTATAGTGCCTTTTTTAGACAAGGTTCAAATGACAAATTCACCACCATAACAGGAACAGGCAAGCAAAAACTGAGGGTAATGCTACTCAATCCTAGAAGTCTAAATCTCAAAATGCACTCACTCAAGGTACTCCTTAAAATGGAGAACATCGATATCTGTGCAGTGACTGAGACCTGGTTCAAGGCTCCAGAGTGCAACCCTGCATTACCAGGCTATAACTCATACCACACTTTTCGGCCATCTAACCTGGACTAGAATACCAAAGGCAGAGGTGTGTCCATATTCATTAAGGATATCCACACCTCCAGGCTAGTTGCTCAGCATAATGCATCTAAGGTTATCCAAGTGCAACTAAATCTGGGCAAAACTGCAATCCATGTTGTAGCTTGCTACAGATCCTCCACCATGCACCAGGATTCTCACTCCTCTTTTCTTGATATACTGGAAAATATTAGGGTTCATCCAAACACCCTAATAATGGGCGATTTCAACTACCCCACCATTAACTGGGAAAACTACTCATGTACCAACTCCTTCACTCAGCGCTTTCTGGAATTCATAAATTCCAATGCTCTGGATCAACATATCCACACCCCCACCAGGGGCAACAATATCCTAGACCTAGTCATTACCAACATGAGCGACCAGTGTTCCACACCTGAAGTCAACTCCTCGTTGGTCAGATCCAACCATAAGCTAATCTTCCTAGATATCCACATCCCACCCCCCATTAAGGAAACCATGGTAAAACATTTCTTCAAAGCCAACTTCATGCTTCTTATGACACAACTGGCGGACTTTATGACACCCATGCAGATGGACAATACAGTTAAAACTGCTGAATCCTACACAAATGCACTCTATAAGCACTTACACGAGTGCATGGATCATGCTATCCCAAACAGAACCAAGACGCTATCCTCCAAAAAAAGGAAGCCAATCTGGTGGTCCCCTTCCATAAACAAACTCTACAACAGAAGGAAGAAACTGTTGCAAAAGAGAGTAAAATCCCATGAGTGGAGGAGCTCTCTGGTCAGCCTCATTAAGAAGCTAAGATCCCTTATAAGATCCTCCAAAGCTAGCTATGAAAACAAAATTGCCACTGATTCTAAGGACAACCACAAAACATTCTATAGCTATGTCAGGAATCTCAATGGCAACACCCAGATCTGGTCTGAGTTAAAGCACAATGGCATGAAAATTGCAGAACCAACTGATATTGCCAACATCCTGGAAGATAGGTTCAGTACTAATTTTACCCCCCTTCTCACCCTCCAAAGGGCCCATATCTATACAGAAAGAATGCAGAGTCCCTGTAATCATTACTTCTCAAGTAAAAGCTGCACTCTCTAAAGCCAAAAACACAGCATCTGTGGGACCAGACAACATCCCAGGCTGCGTTTTACACAAACTTCAGAACGAACTGGCTCCCCACCTAAGCACCATGTTTAATCATAGCCTCACATCAGGCTTTGTGCCCACTGAATGAGGCACAGCAACAGTTATCCCACTCCACAAACGGGGAACCACCACTGATCCTGAGAACTATTGCCCTATTAGCCTGATGAGCCTGGTCTGTATGGCCATGGAACGTATCATCCTGGAACTCATAAACAAAGACGCTGGTAACCTCCAAAGTCTGGACCCCACCCAATTCGGGTTTGTGAAAGGCAGATCATGCCTCATGAACCTGATCGACTTCTTTGAGGCAGTCACCAAAGCTGTAGACGAGGGTAAGGTGGTTCACATAGCCTATCTTGGCCCTGCCAAGGCTTTCAACACCATCCGCCATTCTGGAATTATAGCTAAACTCACTAAACTAGGTATAAATCCTTACGTCACAAGACGGGTTGCCAACTGGCTCACTGACAGAACCCACACTGTAAATGTTGCAGACTCCAAATCTGACTTCAAACCAGTGACAAGTGGAGTACCACTGGGTTCAGTCCTGGGACTTCTCCTGTTTGGTAACTTCTTCTCTGAAGTACAGGCTAACACAGAAGGCATTTGGCTAACGAAGTTCGGAGATGACTGCAAACTAGGAGCCATAGTTGAGTCCCCAAATGATGTGGACATCCTACAGAAGGGCCTCACTGAGACAGATGCCTTGTGTCAGAGCCATGGTCTCAAGCTCAATGCCAAAAAGTGCATTGTTATCCCCTTTGGTAAAACCTCTGTACCCATGAACTACCACATAGGCAGCGGTCTACTTAATGCCGAATGTGTGATAAGAGACCTTGGGACCCAGGTGGACAGTAGTCTTTCTTTTGATAATCCCATCACCACAATAGTCAGGAAATCCTTCTACGTGGCACACCTCATCACAAAAGGGTTCTCATCCAGGAAAAAAGAGGTCATTGTTCCCCTCTACTCGACACTCACTAGACCCATTATAGAGTACAATGCCCCTTTTGGAATGTACCTCACAAGACATCTGCAGCAGCTGGAAAGGCCACAGAAGTACCTCACAAAGAGGATTACTGGCCTCAAATGGATGCCGTACACTGACCGTCTCAAAAAATTCCAGCTTTACTGTGTAGCATATCGCCTACTCTGAGGTGATCTCTGCCTAACATATAAAGCTATGTCAAACCCAGAGCTGTTGGACATGCTGCACCTAAAAAAATCCCAATCCCTCTGAGCTACATGCTCTAGGGACCAAAACCTTGTCACCACAATAAACAGGACATGCTGGAGGGATAGATTCCTGTCCCAGAGACTTCCCATACTCTGGAACAAGCTACCCATCTATGTCAAGCAAAATTTCTCATTAGCACTCTTCAAGAAAAATCTTGATGAGTGGATGGGAAATAGGAAATATACCCCGCTACTTAGGCCCTTGGGCCAATAGCCTAATACCTACCTATGAACCTATGAACCTATATGCTTCTGCTAAATCAAGAAAGTAAGTCATCTTAGATTTGTTTTCTTCATGTTTTAAAACTTTCACTATGCTTGGATCAGGTGAAGTCAGCAGATATGTATGCAGGCCTACGATTGCAGATCTGTACATGTAATCAGTTTTGAGGAGGGCCATACCTCCTTCAGAATGAGGAGTATACAATCTTGGTAACGTTTATTTGTATTATCATTTAATAAGTGTGAATCATTTTTCTTGTTTTCCTGTCTAATTTATCAAATACATTTTGCGGCCAGTCAGTCACCCCAAAACTGTAAGTTAGAACAGGAAGAGTAAATTATATTATAGTTTGGATTTTACTCCTCGAGGTCAGGGTTGTTTTCAGTATTAATTTTAGTCTTCTGAAATATTCCTTACTGAAGTTTGTTCTCATTTATTCATGTTTTATTGTTGATCCTTCGTCAGTTCCCAAATATTTATGCACTCTCTTCTGCTCAAGTTCCTTTATATCACATTCCTGTCCCAGACTGATATTTTCTTGGGGCTGCAGATTTCCTGCTTTAAAAGTTGCTTTAACACATTTATCAAGACCAAATGGTGTTATTATATAATCTGAAAAAGTTTTGATCACTTCAGTTGTGCTTTTTCTAATGAATCATATAATTTTAAATCACCATCTTTACAGTTTGTTGTTGTCTGGGAGCCAAATTGTAACCATGACCTAAACTGTTAAGTAGACAGCTTAAAGGAAAACTCCACCCTCTCATACAGTTTAACTCCATCATTAGGTTTCTTTTCTCCCTACAGTATGGTTCCAGAATTGTGTATGTACCAGAAACCTGCTTGTTCTTTTTAAAACTTTTATTTCCTTGCATTGGAGTCAAAGGAAGGGAAAGCCCACCTACTTTTTTTTAAACTTAACTTCTTACATACTTTGCAGAGGAATTTGTCTCCACTTGCATGACATATCATAGACACATTTAAATTTGTAGTTTACCCTGTCAGGTACTGCTGTCAATATTAGATGGGCAATTAATCCTGCTAATGTCAGGAACACAGCAGCTGATATAAAAAAGACAGAAAGCTGCGGAACTTTTTCCACTGTTTTTATTGCAGAGGGGAGGAGAACTTAACACTCCCCTTTCATAGCAAAACAAAGCAATTAGATCAGTCAGGGGTTTAAAAGCAATTGTCAACTCTTCTGACAAATTTACATAAGCAGAAACACAGTATTGAAATTCTAAGCTTTAAATGTTATTTGTAATAGTTTGTGTTATTTTGGAGTGAGTTGGATGAAGTTGTGATGACTGTACCCAAGGGTGAGAGAGTGGTGATTGGAGCAGATTTCAATGGGCATGTTGGTGATGGGAACAGAGGGGATGAGGAAGTGATGGGTAGGTATGGTGTTAAACAAAGGAATGCAGAGGGTCAGTGGATTTTGTGAAAAGGCTGGACATGGCTGTGGTGAAGACGTATTTTAACAAGAGGGAGGAGCATAGGGTGACCTACAAGAGTGGAAGAAGATGCACACAGGTGGATTATATCTTATGTAGGAGAGCCAGTTTGAAGGAGATTGGAGACTGTAAAGTGGTGACCGGGGAAAGTGTAGTTAGGCAGCATAGGATGGTGGTTTGTAGGATGACGTTGGTGATCAAGAAGAGGAGGTGGAGTGTAAGGGCAACACCAAGGATCAAATGGTAGAAACTGAAAAAGGGTAATTGTGAGGTGGAGTTCAGGGAAGAGTTAAGACAGGAACTGGGTGGCAGTGAAGAGTTGCCAAATAGCTGGCTAACTACAACAGGGCTAGTAAGGGAGATGGCTAGAAAGGTGCTTGGTATGACATCTGGACAGAGGAAGGATGACAAGGAGACATGGTGGTGGAATGAGGAAGTACAGGAGAGTATACAGAGAAAGAGGTTGGCAAAGAAGAAGTGGGATTGTCAGAGAGATGAAGAAAGTAGACATGAGTATAAGGAGATGAGGTGCATGGCAAAGAGAGAGGTGGTGAAGGCTAAGGATAAGGCATATGAAGAGTTGTATGAAAGGTTGGACACTAAGGAGGGAGAAAGGGACCTGTACCGATTGGCTAGACAGAGGGACTTAGCTAGGAAATATGTGCAGCAGGTAAAGGTGATAAAGGATAATGAGGGAAACATACTCACAAGTGAGGAGAGAGAGTGTTGAGCAGATGGAAAGAGTACTTTGAGGGGTTGATGAGTGAAGAGAATGAGAGGGATCGAAGGTTGGATGATGTGAGGGTAGTGAATCATGAAGTGCAATGGATTAGCAAGGAGGAAATAAGGATAGCTATGAAGAGGATGAAGAATGGAAAGGCTGTTGGTCCAGATGACATACCTGTGGAAGCATGGAGGTGTTTAGGTGAAATGGCAGTGGAATTTCTAACCAGATTGTTTAATGAAATCTTGGAAAGTGAGAGGATGCCTGGGGAATGGAGAACAAGTGTTTTGGTACTGATTTTTAAGAATAAGGGTGATGTGCAGAGCTGTACTAACTAAAGAGGAATTAACTTGATCAGTCACAGCATGAAGTTATGGAAAAGAGTAGTGGAAGCTAGGTTAAGAAGGGACATGATGATTGGTGATCAGCTGTATGGTTTCATGCCGGGAAAGAGCACTACAGATGCGATGTTTGCTCTGAGAGTGTTGATGGAGAAGTACAGAGAAGGTCAGAAGGAGTTGCATTGTGTTTTTGTAGACTTAGAGAAAGCATATGACAGGGTGCCTAGAGAGGAGTTGTAGTATTGTATGAGGAAGTCGGGAGTGTCAGAGAAGTATGTGGTACAGGATATGTACGAGGGTAGTGTGACAGCGGTGACGTCTGTGGTGGGAGTGACAGATGCTTTTAAGGTGGAGGTGGGATTACAAGGATCAGCTCCGAGCCCTTTCTTATTTGCAGTGGTGATGGACAGGTTGACAGACTAGATCATACAGGAGTCCCCGTGGACTATGATGTTTGCAGATGACATTGTGATCTGTAGTGAGAGTAGGGAACAGGTGGAGGAGACCCTAGAGAGATGGAGATATTCTCTAGAGAGAAGAGGAATGAAGATCAGCAGGACTAAGATAGAATAAATGCGTGTGAATGAGAGGGAGGATATAGGAATGGTGAGGATGCAAGGAATAGAGGTGGCAAGAGGTGGCGAAGGTGGATAAGTTTATATACTTGGGATCAATAGTTCAGAGTAATGGTGAGTGTGGAAGAGAGGTGAAGAAGAGAGTACAAGCAGGATGGAGTGGGTGGAGAAGAGTGTCAGGAGTGATTTGTGACAGACAAGTACCAGTAAGAGTGAAAGGGAAAGTCTACAAGAGAGTAGTGAAACCAGCTATGGTATATGGGTTGGAGACAGTGGCATTGACAAAAAGGCAGGAGTTAGAGCTGGACGTGGCAGAGTTTAAGATGTTAAGATTTGCACCGGATGTGACGAGGGTGGACAGGATTAGGAATAAGTATATTAGAGGGTCAGCCCAGGTTGGAAGGTTTGGAGACAAAGCCAGAGAGGCAAGATTACATTGGTTTGGACATGTGCTGAGGAGGGATGCTGAGTATATTGGGAAAAAGATACTAAGGATGAAGCTACCAGGTAACAGGAAAAGAGGAAGGCCTAAGATAAGGTTTATGGATGTGGTGAGAGAGGACATGCAGGTGGATGGTGTGACAGAGCAAGATGCAGAGGACAGGAAGAAATGGAAACAGATGATCCGCTGTGGCGACCCCTAACGAAAACAGCCGAAAGAAGATGATGATGTAATAGTTTGTGTTAAGATAACTTAAATGTAGTAGCAAAGATTTCTGTGACATTTAGAGAAAAGACAGTAAATGTTTTTTCTTGTAAAGTATAAATGCATTTACCATTTTCAAGCCCCCCCCCAACTCTACACACACACAGGCTAAAACTGCAGAAAGAGAGTCAGGTGGCAACCCTGTCACCTAGGTAAACTGATACTGTTCATAAAATGGTCTTTTATGCATTGTGTGACATCCTTTTAGAGGGGGATGCATATCTGGTACATGCAGATCCATTGTAAGTGATTCCCACTGACTTTGAGTCAGTCCTTGCATTGTCAGAGTGCAACCGTAATATACAGCTGAATTTACTTTAACATACATTTACTATGTACCCTTGCATTAAGAAAAGGAAATCAGAAGTACTTAACTGTGTTTAAATGAATACACACACACTCACACACACACACACACACACACACACATGCTTTTGTACACATGTACTTTATATACATACACATGCACAGAAACACATATACACACACACACACACACACACACACACACACACACACACGCTTTTGTACACATGTACTTTATATACATACCCATATACAGAAGCACATACACACACAAACACACACACACTGTGTGTGTGTGTGTGTGTGTGTGTGTGTGTGTGTGTGTGCATACAATGAATTATTTATAATTAACAACACTGTATAGTTAACCATTATTAATGTAAACATTGGAGTTAATGTTGCTCAATGATTTACTTGGTCACTGTCACACATTGGCTATGTATTGCACATGCAATCTTGGTCAATGTCTTTATGTCAGTATTTTTTGCAGACATGCTGTAGGTGGATTGGACACTCCAAATTGGCCCTAGGTGTGAATGTGTGCATGCTTGTGCCTTCTGTGGAAGGTTAGGTGCCGGGCTGGCACCTCGGCACCATAAAACTCCACTGCCACTCATGAGCGGACGGGTGATCCGCTGTGGCGACCCCTAACCGGGAAAAGCCAGAAGAAGATTGATAAGTGCATTTAATAATTGTTTTTATCTTTGCCAATGTAGCCTAAGTTGTGGCTGAAAAGGGTCCTGGGACCAGTTCACTTTCCTGGTTACCAAAGTATAAATAAATATGAAACAGAAAAAAGGAGGGGGAACATGACAAAAATAATGAATTAATTAGTAAATCACATGTTAAGTCTGCATCATTCATGCAAGTGAAGAATCCTCCCACTGAAGGCATTGGGAAGTAGCAGACAGACTAAGTTTAGAATCCTACTACTTGTCTCTTGTAAATGTACAGCAAAGATAATTTACTGCAGTGAGAGTTTTCACACCTCAGCATGAGAATGTGGGTGAGGGTTTATCAAGTTTGTTAGTACTACAAAAGACTCCTCTTAAAAAAAAATCTGTTTTATATCTGCTTTCTTTTGCTGCAAGTAGCTAACAGCTATTTGTAGCATAGAACAAGTGCTGGCAGACTCTTAAATGAGTCTCAATCAGGTAAACATAAAAGCAGCTCTGTTACAGAAGATGTGTTTAGATAACAGTGTTTCATAGTCCTGCCATTATATTTTAATGGCATGAAAAAACAGCACCACTTCCTTATGTCTGGCATGAGTCATATAAAGAGAACTTGAAATGTATTCTGGGAAGAAGGAAGGAAAGCAAGAAAAAATAAGATCACGTTACCAAGGCAGGCCCCATCATCTGCAATTTTGAGAGAAACACATTAAAATTGTAAAAGAAGCATTTGGAGTGATTTTGAGGCATTAAAATAGCTTAAAAACAATGAAAAAATATGTTTTTTGAGTTCTAAGGTAGAGTTTTCTTTTAATGGATTAAGGGCAAGACAAAATAGCAGCAGTTTCAAGAGTCACCCCCTTTGAATTTTTATCCCTGGGATAATAATTTGTCCTTTGCCATGGATTAGCTGCAAAGTTGTTTGCCACTGTTTCTTGGTCACTGTAATGTAGTTGAACAATTATCTCATACATCCGTAAGCACTCCTTTATCTATGAATGTGGGATGCTGTCAAAAATGTTTTTTGTAATCTAACCATGCCATACTTAGATCTTCCCTTTTTTACAATTCTCCATTATATCTGGGTGGTGCAGCGGTTAACGTTATCACTTCACAGCAAGAGGTTCTCTGGTTCGATTCTCAGCTGGGGGTGCCTTCTATGTGGAGTTTGCATGTTTTCCCTGCATTTGTGTGGGTTTCCTCCCACAATCCAATGACATGCATTTGGAGCATTTCTCCCCGGGCCGCCACTGAAAATAGGCTATGTCCTAGTCAGACTGGTCAACAAATGTTAAATAAGTAAATAAAGCTTTATTTACCAACAAACGATCCTTTGTTTCATATGACTTTCTTTTGTTACCCCTTTAATCTTTTGCCATGATTGAGTTTTCTCCTAAATGACTATAAACTTTGTCAGCATCAGTTCCAGTGTATAGTTTATACTTCTTCAAAAGGGAAGTTATTGGTCTAAAGTTTTTAGGATAGCTTGCAGGTTCACTCTTAAGGAGGAGTATCATTTTTTCCTGTTGTTAACCAGACGGGTGTGCAATATACTTAACTTGGGGCTAATCTTCATGTATAGATGGTAACTTTCTAGCCAGAAGTTAGATACTGCATCCGAGCCTGGGGTTTTCCAGTTAGGAGCTTTTCTTAATTTTGTTTCATTTCTCTGGCTGTTACTTCATCCCATTTCATATCCTGTATATTTGAACAGCTTACTGTTTCTTTTACTTCTGCTGTCCATTCAGTATCTCTGTTATGTTCCACAGGGTCTTCAAAGATATTTCTTGAAAATGTGTCTATTTCTTCTTTTTGGGTAGTATTTCTGTTCAGTTTGCTTTGTTTCCAAGTTCTCTATAAAACTTGTTTAGGTCATCAGTGAATTGCTTATTTTGTAATTTTCCTTTATATTTATCTGCATATCTTCTAAGTTTTTCTGCCTGTGCTGATGTTTTTCATTTATTATTTAAATAGTGTAAGATAGAGCCTGGTCAATTTTAATACCACATGTTGCTTTTATTACATCTATCCTTGTTAGTATTTTTGTTGATCTGTTTCCTCTTCTGTACTCTTTTAACAGTGACACTTCTTGTCTTAATTGATTAATAGTTTTCTCTATTCTCTAATTCCGTGATGGTATTTGATTTATTCCCTTCCTTTCCCTTATTGCCCTGTATTGTTGTGGTAAGACTTTATGTGTTATTAATTTAGCTGCACAGTAATATATCCTATTTATTTCTGTTATATGACATGAATTTATGTTAATAGTCTGGATTACTTTGTTCATTTGTATTATCAGACTTCTAACATTTTGGGTCTTATTGACTTTCTGTAATCTATTTATTTTATCACTCTTAATATGTCCATCTCTATTAAATCAAGCAACTCTCCCCTTAGATCTTTTTCTTCTAAACTGAGGGCACATTCTTTATTCTCCATTTCCTTTCGGCATTGTACAAAAAGTTCCAGAACATCTTCCTGTGACACATTCTCTTCAGCTGCATCCTGAGTCATCCTTTGCCCTTTCATATGGGAACTCACTGGTCTATCATTCCACAACATTGAATGCATCAGAGTTGCTACTATTTCCTGATCCTTCCCTTGCTGTGCAACTCCAACTGAACTTTTGTACCGGTTTCCTACTAAAGGCTCCAAAGTATCTTCACGTGGCAACTGATCAGATGTTTTCTCTTCCACCTGTTTCTCCTTAATTTGGGGACTCATTGTTCCATCATTCTGTGACATTACCAGAGATGGATATTCTGCACTGAATCCTTCACTTCACAGGTAATGCGTAATTTCAGTTTCCATTTCTTTAACTTCTCCATTGCTAGTCCTCTTTTCTACTTCTCCCTTTGTTTTCTTATTTTTTGTATTGTAAACTTTTCTGTATCCAGATGCCCTTGCCTGTGTTTCACTTCATATAGCTTTGCTGCTGATTTTATGTAATAATTTGTTTTGCTTTCTTCTTTGCATAAATATTGCACCATATTAAATCTCTTTTTCTTTCCCATGTCCATATTTCTTCTTAAGATGTCACCTGCTCCAGCTGTTTCTCATTATTTTGGGGCCTCATTGTTACCTCATGCTGACATAATCTGTGTTAGACTGTCTACACTAAATCCTTCACTTTGCAGGTATTCCATAACTTCAGCTTCTATTTGTTTAACTTCTGTTTTACTAATCTTCTGTTCTACTTTCCTACTTTGTGATCTTATTTTTGTTTTATGAAATTTTCCATATCTGGGTGCCTTTGCCTTTATTTTTCTTCAAATATCGTTGGAGTGTCTTTTTTTGTATTGACCAGTTTAGCTTTCTCCTTTGTATAAATATTGCCCATATCAGATCTCTGTTTCTTTACCATATCCATGTTTCTTTTTTATACCTTTCAAAAATCAGTAGGTTTTGTTTTTTTATATTTTTACACTTCCTTAGTCACTTCTTCTTCCAAAAGACCCAAGGTTTGTTGGTCTATATAGTGTTTTTCATGAATCTGTTGTATTAATGAAGATAATTTTGCATTTGAAGCTTTTGACAGTTTTTCTTGTGCAAGTATTTTTCTTTCCTCTAATTTTACTCTTAATCTTATTGAATACATTCTATCTGGAAATTCTAGGCTTCTTGCATAATAATAACAATACATCATTTCTTTCTTATCCGCAATAGTCCGCTATAATCTTTATGGCTGTTTTTTGGCCTGTCAATTTTTGTTGTTTTTGTGGACTACTTCCTTCTACAATGGAGGGCCATCCTCTCCCTGAGCCTGACCTAACCCCATTGCAGAAATGTTTCTGTGTCTTAAGGATTCTATACTGTCATTTTTTCCAGTCCTGCCACCAGTGCACCTACCATGATTGGACACTTTTTTTGTCCTGGGACTTGTGCATCCAGCTGTCTTTTTTATTTTTAACCTACCTCTGTCCATGATATATGCTGTATAAAATGCAATCTATATGTCAGTGTCGTCTTGGTGAAATTTTGTAAAAACAGGGTCCACCTCTTGAAGGTACTCACTAAGACTTGAGGATGAATTCAGTTCCAGCAATACTACTGTCCTTCACTAACTGATTTTTTCTCTCTATTTGGAGATTACTAAGGTATTATTGAGGTAATGTTACCCTGTCAGGCATTTTTGATGTGATGGGAGCATTTTATCTAGTACTGTACCAGTTGTTTGAATATTGATAGCGTATTAATAGGGTTTTGTGAGGCATAGAAACTAGATCAGTCTAGGTTACTGAGCTTGTTTATGTTCTGGTTTTCTTTCAGTTTTCCTATCCTCTTTGTATTGACTATGATTGGCAGTGGTTTTATAGTTGAGACTGAAAGGGTAGTAATTTTTGAAAAATGGTGAGAAGACATGTAACTGAGATAGGTCTGAGAAGTACAGTAGTTATTATTAAACTGAATATCAAGCCTTTACCTGTGACTAAATGTGGTCTTGTCAATGAATTAACACTTGTTTAGAGGTTGTACTGAGTGAGGACATATCATTAGCGGACCGGAGTTCCGCTGTGGTGACCCCTAACTGGGAAAACACGAAAGACAACAACTGAGGGAGGATATATTGTGTGTGTGTGTGTGTGTGTGTGTGTGTGTGTGTATATATATATATATATATATATATATATATATATATATACACACACACACACACACACACACACACTCACACACGCACATGCATATATTTATTTTATTTTATTTTTTTGAGCTAGCCAATCAAGGTTGAAATTCTGTGGTTAGTTTGATACTGTCACATTTTTTTATTTATGTTTTTGCCACTGTGCCTGGTGACCAGCAGGTTTACTCTACTAGTACAAAACTTATTTGTTCCCTTACCTGTGAAGTTTATCCTGGATCAGAATAGGAGCTGTCCAAAGGAGGGTATCATTCAGGTAGCTGTGATGGTGCTTTGTGTCCTTACTGGCATCCTGGAATTGATAACGTTTTTAATGGCCTAATCCCACCCCTTCCATATGCTGGTATGCTTCTCCACATCCCCATAGAAAGCTGCCACCAGGCAGTGGTTTGAGGGGCTTAATACCCACCACCAGGCTGCATATTTGCTTTGCCACCCCTTCCCTGATGGACTGTAGAAGTATGCAGCCAGCTCTACCCCATGTTGCCCTACCCACAGAGTAGTCATGCCCATCCTCCATTGCCAGCTTTGTCAGGTACTCAAGCTATTACTCAAACTTGGGTAAACTAGGCAGTAGTTAGGACATTATCCCTTTGTGCCAGTGGAGCCAGCTGGTTATGTCACTTATTGTGAGTTGGTGTATAAACCAGTTTGAGGAATTTTCTTCTGCAGAAGTGTGTTTTCCTTTATTTTAGGGTTAATGCACATTAAAGCATGGTTAGACCACCATTTTTAACTATGTCAGTTATTTATATGTATTAGATATCTGTTTTAAATAAAAGTGGTAGAACATATGTCATCTTATGTATATTCAGATATCTATGCTTCAAGGTTGTCTGTTGTATTTCTTATGCTGTGTACATTTAAGTGACATATTTTGAATTTATTTTTTGTGTTTTGTTTACCTTGGGTGCAATTTTTACTTGCTATAATTTCATTTTCTGCTCTCCTGTTTACTGGGTCTTGTGTCAGAGGGGTACATTGTGGATGTGGTTGAGGGTCAGGGCATATGTTGATGAGTTCTAAGATTGTAAGGTAGTAGAGAATTTATTTTATTTATTTATTGACATTTGTTTACTGGGAGAGTCCACTGGGCTATACAGAGCCCATTTTCAGTGGAGGCTCGGAGAGAAAAGCTCCAGTGCACAATACAACAAGGTAATTACAGTACAAGGAATTTACAACAAGATAGTTACAATATTTACAGAAATCACTATGATACAAAATATGGCAATGAGGTGATACAAAAAGACAAACGTAAACAAATTCAAAGAATGCAAAAATATGCAAATTCAAATTATATTAAAAGTATCAGGAAAATCAAGTTAGATCGAGCAAGGTACATTGGTTTGAGTGTAGAGCAGCTATAGATTTTGTATCTGAAATTAAATGGAAAGGGAAAATAAGAATCAGCGATAATACAAGAAAACTTAAGCTACATGAGGCTAAAGTTAGTAGTTGGTATGCTTAAAGTGAAGTATAAAGGAGTTAGTAATGGTTGAGTAGGGTGTCAGGGGCAATTTGAGTGGAGGAAAAGTATGGTATAGGTGGATGGATAGCTAAGAGAGGCAGTACAGGGTTTGAGTCTAGGGAAAAGAGAGTTAGGTGATAGCATTAGACAAAACAGAGCAGTTGCATATCCAGTTGGAGAGAAGGTGCTTGTGTAGGGCAGTTTTGAATTTAATGGGGTGCTGTTCAGAATGGACAGAGGAGGGAAGATTGTTCCACAATCTGCAATAGTCCAGGAGTATAAGAGTATAAGAGTTTACCTGCAGGAAAATTAGGTTTGTGAACTTGTAGTAGGTTTTGATTTTCTGATCATAATGACCTAGTGGGGGTGTAAGGGGGAAAATAAGGAGCAGAGTGCAGGGCAGTTGTGGGGTTTGAAAATTAGTCTATGAGAGGTAGTTAGTTGAAGATGTAGTAAGTAATGTGGGAATTTGAGCCATTGGAGATTTCTTAGGTCAATACAGTGATGGGCTGAGTGACGACAGAAGCAGATTTGGCAATGTTGTTGTAGCAAGACTCTAATTTTAGTTTGAGGGAAGACTGCAGATTAGTAAGTAATGGAGCACTGTAGGTTAGAGAGGGAAATAAATAGGAGAGGGCTAATGCTTGTTCTGTTGATGGGGAGAGGAAATTATTATGTCTGTAGAGAAGGCTGAGTTTTTTGTGAGTTTTTAAGATGTTGGATTGGATATGTAAATCAAACTTAAGATTGTTATCAATTATGACTCCTAAGAGTTCGGTACTGGCTACAGTTTCACTTTGTATTAAGTTCAGTGAGAGAATGTTAAAGTCTTGTAATTTGATAGAGGTAGTTTTTGGGGGATGAACAACGTAAGTTTTTTTTTTTTGACATTTAAGGAGAGATTATTTTTGTGGAGCCATGATTCAACAGTAGAGAAGGCTGTTTGGGTTTTTTGTTGAAGGATACTGGGTTGGGTGCATAACAGACTATAGATGAGTCATATGCATATTGGACTAGGGAGGTATGTGGTAAAGCTTGGTGTAGGCTGTTTATGAATATGTTAAATAGAATGGGACCAATTGAAATTTGTGGGATGCCAGTAAGGTTGTGGAGGTAGGGAGAGATGGAGTGCTGCCATTTGACGTCATGCTGCCTATCAGAAAGATAGTTTTTAAACCAATTGATAGACAGAGAAGACAGCCCTGTGGAAGAACGTTGAAAGAGAAGGATAAAATGGAATATAGTATCAAATGTTTTAGGTAGATCTAGAAAGAGAATGGATGCTATATAGCCAGAGTCAAGGAATTTCATAATGGTATCTAAGAAGGATATTAGTGCAGTAGAGGTACTGTGCCCAGGACAAAATCCATGTTGGGTTGGGGAGAGGATGTTGTTGTTTAGCAGGTAAAGGACTAGTTGTTTTTTGATGCATTTTTCGAGAATTTTAGAAAAAGGGGATAGAAGAACGATGGGTCCAAAGTTTGAGATATCAGAGGAAGGACCCCCTTTGTGGAGGGAATGGATGATGGCTCTATTCCAAAGACAGGGAACATAAGATGCTTGGATCAATCTATTGATTAGAATGCTGATAGGATAGGCTCCTGCATCAGCAGAAATATCATCAGCTGAGTTAGAACAGGGTTTTAGCTTTAGCAAACATTTTTTTATACATGAGGTAGGAATAGGGGAGAGAGTAAATTCAATTTTGGAGGGGAGGTTGGTCATAGTTTTGCATGGATGAGTTTAGGAATGTGGTATTGGGAGGTAAATGAGAAGAAGAGGAGGAATTGAAGTGATGATTACTAGATGGAGGGGTGGAAAAGGAGGTGTAAGATTAGCTATTGTGTCAATGAAATATGAGTTAAATTTGGAGGCTGTAAGGTCGGGTGACATGTCAGGAAAAGGACAGGGGTCGGTTTTAGTGCCAGGGTTCAAGAGATTATTGACGGAAGACCAGAAAAGTTTGGGGTTATTTTTCCTATTTGATTATAGGTTCCAGAAGTATTGTTGTTTATGTTTACGAATACGTTTTTTGAAAGGTTATATAGTTGTTTGTAATGGATAAGGTTGGCAGGATTATTGCAATTGAGCCATTGCTTCCAGGCTTTGTCCCTGTTTCTCATAATGTCTTTAGTAGATTTAGAAAGCCAGGGGGCATGGTTGGATTTAACTCTAGTACATCTAGTAGGTGCCAGGCTATGGCGAGTGCTAAGATTTTTAAAAAACTTAATAGAAAAGGTAATCCTCTCTGGTCCCCTCCAGTCCTGTCCTGCTGTAGGTTTCTAGCTCCGTTCATGGCCTGCTCTGCGGTGTTTTAAGACCCCAGGTAATTCCTGTTTTGAGGAGTGGGATTACTTAAGCTAACTGTGTGTACCTGAATGCTACCTCGTTCCAAGTTTCTGAATGTTTGTTGTATAAACGACACTGCCTAATTTGTTATACTGGCTGTTCTGCTGCATTGTATGCTTGATTTTGTAACACTGTTGTGTTGCACTGCCATGTTCTCAGTACCTGACGAACATTTATGCCTCATCCCCCTCACATTCTCCCTAGTCCTATTTTTTTCTCCCTTCATTATTCTCACCCTCACCTCAAGCTCACTTCTAGGCTACCCTGACAACAAAACCATCTCTAGGCTACCCAACATTAGTCTGTTAGAATTAGTTCTACAAACCATTCTTCTGTCTTTCTATCCAGCATATTGCAAACTTGTCTAACAAATCCTATTTCCTTCCTTCACAGCCTGCTCTGTGGTGTTTTAAAACCCCAAGTGATTCGTACTCTTCTAAGTGATACTCCAGCTTTCCCGCCTCTGAAAGAATCTTCTAAAGGGAATTGAAGTGCCTACTGTTACTACTACCTCATTCCAAGCATTGTCTACAATGTGTATGTACCCTATTGTGCACAATATCACTCAATGTACTATAATTGTGTTATCCAACTGAATGCATGCTAGCAGCCTACCCCGGACTCCAAGTATCCCTGTTATACAGCTCCCGTATCCCTGTATTTCAATCCTTGCTATCTCTCTCTTAAGCCACAAGGTGGCAGCATTTACCTACTTTTTCCTTTCCATTTTTGCTACAGTTATAAACTCTTTTCTCTATAACTACTACTCTCCTGCTTTAGCTCCTATATATGTATTTAACCAGTCCCTGACGCCTACAGCCTCCTTACCTCTGTGCTTGCTCCCTGTTCCACTGATAGCTTTTTGCTGGCTTGTTCGGCCTCCTTCTTCTTGGCTCTGTCTGCTCCGTTTGCCCTGCGGGCTCACTCTGCTCCCCTATCCTGCCGCCAATTCCCATCCGCCCCCACTACTTTGACATTTATAGCCACTAGACACACCCACAACCATCCCAATATAATTGGTACTTCACACCTTCACCCATAATTATATATCTCCCACCCCTCCTCTGCTATTTCACTTCCTACAATTCAACACACTGTTAATCCTCCCTTACACTGCTACACACAACACCACCTCACCCCTATTTACCATGACTATAAAATCTTCTTCAGCTCTGACCTTATTATTTCTTCTGACATTAACCTGTCTTACCTATCTTACTAGCCCTCTTAATGCCCATCATTCTCCCCATTTTCATATCACAAATACATTCATATCAGAACACTCACACACTTTATTACTTCTATCCACTTATCTATATACCCTCAATAATAACCTTCTCTTTCCCTTCAAATTCATGTCCATCTGCAAACACTCTACTCTAGCCCAAACAACCAATATGGCCACAAAGCAAACAACCCTCAGACTACATACTAAACAGTCTAAATACCTCTTTGCCACTATACACCATCTTATTACCATCCTCCTTGCAGGTGACATTCACCCTAAACGTGGCCCTGTTGCCCCTCTAAATCCAAGCCCCTCCCTCATTCCCTCTCTTCAACAAGAAATTCCTCATATTCTTAGCACTAAATGCTCAAAGTATATGCAACAAAATCTCCAACCTACATGTTTGGCTTATCCACAATCACCCAGATATCCTTTCCATCTCTGAAACCTGGTTGAAACCTCATACACTAGACACAGAAATAACTCCTCCCAATTACTGTATCATCAGAAAAGATGGACTACACAAAAAGGGTGGTGGAGTCGCTCTCCTCTACTCATCCTCCCTCTCAGTTCTTCCCTTCACAAAACCCATACCACAGTTCGGTAATGCTGAAATAATTCCTGCCCTACTTCAGATAAACAAACATAAACTTATATGCATAATCAGTCTCTATATCCCTCCTGGTGACAATGTCCCAGTCCTTGAAGATATTCCTTCCTGCCTCTCATCTAATATTACTAATGAGACTATAATCCTGGGTGATGTAAATATTAATTGGACCACCATCCAATCTCCCTCCAACTCCCTAAACATAAATCTCTATAACTTCACACAGCTTATCAATGCCACAACTAGACCTTCCAAAGACAATTCCTCTGGAAGTACCCTTGACTAGTTACTAGTCTCTCACCCTCAATACATCTCCTATAGCGGTACCCTCCCTGATACACACAGTGACCACATTCCTACCTTTGCTCATCGCCTTGCCATACCCATGCAACTACCTCATACTTTCATCACCACTCGTCCCCTAAAAAGCTTCAACCCCGATGCCTTCTCAAATGCACTAAAACAAATAAACTGGAAGCCTCTAAAATCTCTGTCTTTAGACAATGCCATTTCCTACTTTAATACAACCTTCCTAAACCTTCTAGATACCTTTGCCTCCCAGAAAACCCAAAGAATAAAAAACAACTCTGTCCCTTGGTTAACCAAAGCTGCCCTAGCAGTCATGCGTCTCCGAGATAAAGCCTGGAAACATTACCAGAAAAACAAAACTCCCATTACCCATAATAAATACAAAACACTTTGTCACAAAGCAAAAAAAACTCATCATCTCAGACCATAAATCCTATTATTCCACACTCCAAACCAACCATAAGACAAACCCAAAAAAATCCTGGAACGGAATTACATCTCCCTTCAACCCTGGTAGAAAAGAAAACCCCTGCCCAGATCCAAATGCCTCTGACATTGATTTAGCCATCCAATTCAACTTTTTCTTCATTTATTCCATTGCCAAACTAACAAAATCCTTCTCTAACAATCCTATATGCCCACCCCTATCATCCTCTAGCTCATACCTCCTAGTCCTTCTTCCTCCCAACCCCCACCTTTCTGTATGAATTCCATCCCTACATCTATTATAATAAAATTCATATAAAACTTGAAACCATGCTCAAATGCCCCTGACAATATCCCCTCCTACTTTCTAAAGATCGCCGCAGAAGCCCTAGCCTTCCCCATCTGCATTCTTATCAACCGATCAGTCAGTTAAAGCTATGTACTACAACTTTGGGAAAAAAGCCTTCATTACCCCTCTCCACAAAGAAGGCAACAACAACGTCTCCAGTTTTCTACCCATCGCCATCCTATCCCCTATCTCTAAACTGCTAGAGAAATGTATCCATTTACAGCTCTTACTCTACCTTATAAATAACCAACTACTAACTCCAAACAACATGGATTCAGGCCCAGTCACAGCACAACCACCACCCTCCTCTACTTCTTAGAAACCATTAACAAACCCC
The DNA here is from genome assembly GCF_019279795.1 of Protopterus annectens. Taxonomy (NCBI): domain Eukaryota; kingdom Metazoa; phylum Chordata; order Ceratodontiformes; family Protopteridae; genus Protopterus; species Protopterus annectens. The sequence continues at coordinate 946,000,322 of NC_056729.1, forward strand.
GCAAAACTGGCTGTATGGTTTCCTCTCTTCTCCTAGACCTATCAAAGGCTTTTGATACTATCTCTCACAATATTGTACTAACTAAACTTTCCAAACTAAATCTATCCCTCTATTCAATTAACTGGTTCACCAGTTACCACTGTGATAGGCAACAGTCAGTTAAATGGAAGAATGTTACCCGCCCATTCCTCAGGACTCCAACTGGCATACCTCAGGGTTCCATTTTAAGTCTACTAATGTTTAACATTTTCATAAATGACTTCCACCATGCCATCCCCAACACTAAACTTATTCAATATGCTGATGATTCAGCAATTATTTGCTATGCCACTTCTATTCCTACTCTCATGAAATTAACCCAAGATGCCTTCTCCTCTACTGAAAAATGGATGCTAGATAATCATCTGTCACTTAATGCAACAAAAACTAAACTCATGATATTTACACCTTATAAGACCACCATCATTGATAAAGACACAATCATCATCACTTCATCTACATACAAACATTAAGAAAACACATCAGAAACTTGGAATGCTATACCGCCACAATTGCTACCTCTCCTCTTCTACCAAAATAATTCTCTCCACCACAGACCTCAACCCATCTCTACTATATGGTGCCCCACTCCTCACTAACCTACAATCATCCCTTAAGGCCAAACTAACCTCTTGTTACAATAAAATTTCAAAATTTGCCACAGGTCACTGATTTTGTACTCACCACTGCATTGCTCTTCATAAATTGAATTGGCTACAGCTGCCCCACTATCTCTCTTATATCCAACTCATCCAAGCTCATAAACTTATTTTCACTCCCTCGCTCTGCCCCTCTCTAGCTTCCACCTTTAGAATACACATACATGACAGACTCCTAAGATCAAACACTCAAAATCTTATTGAATTACACAAACCTACCCGCCCTCCTATTGTTTTCTCTAGCACACCTCTGGAACTCACTGCCACCCCTGATCCACTCCACTAGCAGCGCTCCTCCTTTAAAACCTTGCTTCACTCACACCTAACATCCCATTGGGAATGCTGCTGTATAAACTAAATCTGAAACCTAGTCTGTCTCTCTCACTACCAGCTCACTTACTTCTAAAGTAACTAATAACTGTCTTTCTTTTCTGTTATCACTGTAAAAAACAACTTTTTACAAATAGTACTTATGATGCTTATTCTTCCTTTAAATTGTATCTAAATTCATGCTTTTAGTAGTACTTGTAATACTGTACAAAATGGTTTTATTATATCCTGTGTATTCTTCTGTATGTTTATTATCAAATATTTTATATATTTTATGTTTGGAGCTTTTCTCCCCAGGACTCCATTGAAAATGGGCTAGCTTTGCCCAGTGGAGTATCCTGGTAAACAAACTGCAAATAAATAAATAATAAATAAAAGAAAGGAGTTATTGAAGTAAAGAAGGGCATCATCTAGTGGTAAGGTTTTAAGACAGTTCCAATTGTAGCTACTAAGAATAGTATTGAATTTATGGGGACAGAATTTTGATAAGTTTTGAGCAACTCTAAAGTTATGGGGTTTTGAGAGATGTGCAATTATGTATGGTGTAGGCTAGGAATTTGCAAGGGTGGCAGCAACTGGATATTTAGAGGGGTCTGAGACCAAGATCCAGTCTAGAATTCTGCCTTTGTTAGTTTTGAAGTTATATCTGGTAGTAGAATTAATTAATTGTGTAAACTGGAATAAATTTATGCTATTAGGAGATTGTATAGAGGAAGTAGCAGCCCAGTCAATGTTTGTGTCATCTAATATAATAGTTTCATTTTTTATTGTATGGAATATCCAAGAAAGAAAGTCTTCTAGAACAGGGGTGTTATTTCCTGGTGGAATATAAATGACTATAATACAGAGTTTTTTTGAATTGTTGATGTAGAGGAAAGACGTAAAGATCTCAGCATTATGGAAGCGTGGAACAGAATTTGGAAAGATGGCTATGTTACAGGTATTAGGGTAAATTAAGATGACACCACCTCCTTTTTTATGTTGTCTATCGGTCCTAATTACATTGAAATTAGAAGGAAAGAATTCAGTGTCTTGGATGTTTGGTTTCAGCCAGGTTTAAGTAGCAGCTAGGATATGTGTTTTATTCTGGGTTAGCCAGGCATGGAACTCGGAGGTTTTGTTGCAGATGCTTTGAAAGTTAATAGTGGTTAAATGGAGGCTTTTAGAGAAGGAGGAACCTGTGTTTGGGTGTATGTCTCCTGAATGTAAAAGGGAGGAAAAGAACAAAATAACTTTGTGAAGTTTTAGCAAGGAGAGAAAGAGGTGAGGAAGCTGTACCAGGCTGTTGTGATTGTAGAGTAAGGTATAGTTTGTAGTATGTATAAGGGGTTTGCTGAATAGTTGAGGAGATATCGGATAAAGGCTAGGAGAGATATGGGTGTAGGAGTGTTCCCTGGAATTCAAATGTGAGAGAGTTAAGTTATAGGTAAAAGTTGGGTAGTATTGGTTTAGTGCTGTCAGGTTAGTGAATAGGAACAGAGCAATGATAAAAGGGAGTAGGTATTTCAGGTATGTGTCCAGGGAAGAGATTGTGGGGGGCAAAACCAAGATGTGATGAGCATGGGATTATGTAAGAAGGGAGATGGAGAAAATATTTGGGAAGTAAGTTAATATGGAGGCAGGAAATATTGGTCTGTGAATGACTTGGTGAGTGTGGGAGGAAATGGGAGGTAGGGAGAGGAAGTGGGAGTGGTAAGGGGAGGAAGCAAGAGAGGTAAGGAGAGGAAGTGGGAGTGGCAGGGAGAGGATAAATGTAATGAAAGTGGGGGTGGGTGGGAATGGGGTTGCCCAACCCCAAATAAGAGCAGGAAAGTATCTGAAGAAAAAAGAAAAACTATAACTATACATTTTTCTTATTTAGGTGATGGTGTTGATAATGTGACAGGTATTTTAGCTTTCACAAAGTTTATGTTGCTGTTATATGAAAAAAAGTGTTGTCAGTAGTTACTGTTGCTTATATCAGCTGACTGTAATATTCATCACACTTAGTAGTACTAGCATTGTTATAATTTCTATGAGTTTCATGGTTTTAAATGTCTTTTTTTGTCTATGCTAGGAGTAAGGAAGTAAGGTTATACTGAGTAGCTTGTTTTTTTATTTTATTTATTATTTTTTTTTTTTGCATTGGGTTGGAAATTATGTGGGGTGTATGGGTGAGAATTGGGGTAGGATGAAAAACAAAGTGAAGTCAAGCAAGCATTACCTGGAAACAGGTTTTCCTTAAATAAGAAGCAGTGATTTATTTCTGTGCAAGTAAGGTGTTTGCCAGCATTAACTTCATATTGCTACTGTATTAGGTACTTGATGGCTTGTGTGGGAAATCTAGTAAATTAAAAGTAAGAGATAATTTTGTATGCCAATGTCCTAGCTAAAATATACAATTTTGACCTTATAGGAGTGCAGTTGTACTTAACAGTTACAAAAGTAGAGGACCTACAGCTGTTATTGCATGCATTAATTTATTACAGTTTATTCAGTGCATGTGCCCAAGCCCATCTACTATATTTGTTCATTATTTTATGTTTTTAAGGTAGTGATTTCAACTACCCTGCCATTAACTGGGAAAACTACTCGGGTACCAACTCCTTTTCTCAACGGTTCTTGGAATTCATAAATTCCAATGCCCTGGATCAACTAATCCATTGTCCCATCAGGGGCTCCAATATCCTAGACCTGGTCATTACCAGCATGGGAGACAGATGCTCCACACCAGTGGCCACCCCTTCATTGGTCAGGTTTGACCATAAGCAAATCACCCTTGACATCCACATCCCACCCCACCCCCAGTAAGGAAACCTCCTTAAAAAAACTTTTCCAAAGCCAACGTCATGCTACTGAAGTCAGAAGTGACAAACTTCATGACACCCATGCAGACGGGATCTGAAAGTTTGACTGCAGAATCCTACACTAAGGCACTGTACGAGCACATCCACTCGTGCATGAATTGTGCCATCCCAAATAGAACCAAGATGCTCTTCTCCAAAAAAAGGAAGCCAATCTGGTGGTTCCCTGCTATTAACAAACTATACAACAGAAGGAAGAAACTGTTGCAGAAAAGAGGAAAATCCCAGGAGGCAAAAAACTCCCTCACCAGCCTCAGTAAGAAGCTGAGATCCCTCATAAAATCCTCAAAAGCTAGTTATGAAAATAAAATTGCCAAAGATTCCAAAGACAACCACAAGGCATTCTATAGTTATGTCAAGAATCTAAATGGCAATGCTCAGATCTGCTCTGAGCTACAACAGAATGACATTAAATATACTGATCCCAAGGATATTGCCAATATCCTGGCAGATCAATTTAGTGCCAACTTCACCCCCCTCTCACCCCCTAAAGGGCCCATCTCAATACCAAAAGATTGCCAAATTCCGGTAATCACGGCCACACAGGTAGAAACCGCGCTCTCCAAAGCTAAGAATACAGCATCCATGGGATGAGATGACATCCCAGGCTGTGTACTACATGAACTACAAATGAACTGGCACCTCACCTAAGTGTCATGTTTAATCGATCCCAGGAACTACCATCTCATCCGTCTGACAAGCCTGATCTGCAAGGGCATGGAACGCATTATCATGGAACTTATAAACAAAGACATTGGCAACCTTCAAACACTGGACCCCACCCAGTTTGGGTTTGTGAAGGGCTGATATTGTCTCCTGAACCTGACTGACTTCTTTGAATCGGTCTCCAGAGCTGTGGACGAGGGTAAGGCAGTCCACACAGCCTATCTGGACCTCGCCAAGGCCTTTGACACCATCCCCCACTCTGGAATCATAGATAAACTTACTAAGCTGGGCATAAATCCCTACGTCACTCAATGGGTTACCAACTGGTTTATTGACAGAACCCAGACTGTAAAAGTAGCCGACTCCAAATCCAGCTCCAGACAAGTGACAAGTGGAGTACCTCAGGGTTCAGTCCTGGGACCACTCTTGTTTGGCATCTACTTCTCTGAAGTACAGGCCAACACTAAGGGACTCTGGCTAACAAAGTTTGCAGATGACTGCAAACTGGGAGCCATTACTGAATCCCCAAATGATATGGATATTCTACAAAAGGGCCTTACAGAAACAGATGCCTGGTGCCAGAGCCATTGGCTCAAGCTTAATGCCAAGAAATGTATAGTTATCCCCCTTGGAAAAAAAACATGTACCCATGAATTACCACATAGGTGGCAGTACACTAAACATCGAAAGTGTGATGAGAGACTTATGGACACAGGTGGACAGTGGTCTCACTTTCAATAACCACATCGCCACAACAGTCAGGAAATCCTTCTATATGGCACACATCATCACTAAGGGCTTTTCATCCAGAAAAAAGGAGGTCATTGTCCCACTGTACTTAGACCCATTATAGAGTATAATGCCCCATTTGGTATGTACCTCACAAGACATCTGCAACAGCTGGAGAAATACCTCACTAAAAGAATCATAAGCCTAAAGCAGATGCCATATGCTGACTGTTTTAAAAAACTCCAGCTATACTCTGTGGCATATCGTCTACTCAGAGGCGATCTCTGCTTAACATACAATGCCATGTCAAACCCTGAGCTGTTGGACATGCTCCACTTAAAGAAATCCCAATCCCTCAGAGCCACACGCTCCAGGGATCTAAACGTTGTCATCACAATGAACAAAACATGCTGGAGGGATAGGTTCCTGACCCAGAGACTCCCCATACTCTGGAAAAGACTGCCCATACATGTCAAGCAGAGCGCCTCCTTGGCCCTCTTCAAAAGGAACCTTGACAACTGGATGGGAGATAGGAAATTCACCCCGGGGATCATGTCAGTCGTCCTGCTAGACAGGGGTCCAGGGAAGTAAATATTGTGGGAAGAAATATCCAGGGAAATGTTATGGCTACTAGGCTTGTATAGGCCCTAGGGCCAATAGCCTAGTACCAACCTATGAACCTTTCTGGGAGTTCGCTGTTTTGAACTTTTTATGTTGTCATCTCGCTGTTAAGTGAGTTGACATTATGGGAAGTTGATGATGTAAAGGGGAACCACACACACAGACACACACACACAGACACACACACACAGACACACACACACACACACACACACACTCAATGTGTGTGTATTATTTACATCCAAAATTAATTTCACTTGTTTGTGCTCAGCCCTTATATAAACTTTGTCTAGACTTGACCAAACATTATGCACAGCAGGCCAAGTCAGACTTTTCTGTTAAACAAGTATCAGTAAATAATAAATAAAGTATTCCACACCTCTTTTCTAAGTCAGACAAAGTGTTTGAGTTCGGTGAAAAGACATTCAGTTTTGATTGGCTTGCAGAGTCTTTTTATGCTAGGGCAGTACATGTCTTAAAGATTGATAAGGCATTGAGTTAGACAGCTGCATTCATTTGGTCATCACATGTAAGGATGTTAGACCAATAAGTAGGAGGAGATAGACGTTTTTAATTTGGTAATGTTGTTAGCAGATTGTGACCTGAACTGGTGTAGAATGGGGAATTGTTTCATTGATTGGTTTGTGATTTTAAATTTTATCGGACAATGATCACTGGATTTTGGGGGAAGCGTGGAGATGGAAATGGAGGGTGGCGTGTTGGTTAACAATAATGTTTAGTATAGAATGTTTATTTTAAATTTGGTTGTGTGGGTTACGAGACATCTTGTTAAAGGGCCATAGTAGACTAGGAATTCTAAGTTTGAAATCCACTAGCAGTATGATATCATTATTTTTGATGTTGATTGATGAATGTTTGTGAGGAGGTTTCTGAATTTAGATAAGAGGGTGAGAAAACTTGACAGAGACTAGTAGGAGTTTTAATTATATGTTTTAGTAAAAGACATTTAAGTAGTATCCAGTTAGGATCAGATTCACAATTTTGTTGGCTTGGGCCATGATGGTAGAGTTGATGTGTTCTTTAAAGATAAATAGTGAACCCCCTCCTGTTCTTTCTCCTTTTTAAGAATCATGATTTTTTTTTTTACAAGAAGGGAGTAAATGCTGGAATTTCGGTGAATCTTATTTTAGTAAGGATTCGGTACCAGCCATGACATCTGGTTGTTGTTGAGAGATGATGTCATTAAAGTGTTCTAGTTTGTTAGTGATGCTGTGCTTTAATTAGTTAGCAGGTGATGGTGGAGAGGTGTTAGTTGTGTGGAGAGTGGTTATGGCAGTGGGGCCTGGATTGGCTTCAGTGATGGAATGAAAAAGTAATTTGGGGTATGATAAAGGTGATTAGGTGGATTTTGAGATATATTTTAAAAAGTGAACAGAAATAGTAAATTTAGTTGGGATGTAGAATTGAGTGAGGTTAGTATAGTGATGCTTGTCAGGTGGAGAGATTTCATGGTTTGGTAGTTAATGGGTATTTAGTTATGTATATATGTCGGGGAGCAATGGGGATGGATTGCTATAATGAGTGCCAGGTAGTACTGTGCAGGGTAAGTCTGGTGTATATTGGGGGTGGGTGGATGGACATAGTATATGTATAGAAATAGGATGTTGATCTGGAAAATCAGTGCATTTTTAAGTATGGGATGGTTGGGAAGTGATGCTTGAAAGGATGGGGTAAAGACTGAGTCATAAAGTGGTAGAATAGGTGGTTTGTCGCAATTAGTTAAGGTTTAGTTTTTTGAACTGGATTTTAATTAAGTGAGTTAAATTTATAAAAGGATAAAAATAATAGGTTGTTTTAGTAGAATAACGTTGTGTGGATATTATATGGGATGTTTCACTTTGTGGATAGATTGAAATATGAATGAAAGTGCTCTAGAAGTGAAGGAATCTGCTCTGTGTTAGTTGTAGTAATTTGCCTTGAATGGGCAACAATTTAGTCATATTTTGTGGTGGCTAGGGAAGTGTATAAGTTAAATGATGTTGGTAATGGCTCATGAACTGGGGAAATGGAGTGGGCTACAGCTCTATGCAGGTGAGAGCCAGTCAGTGTCCGCTTGTGCACTGGAGTGTTTGCTCAATCCCTTACAGTCACTGGTGAGTAAAAAGATGCTATATATTTAAAATATATAGCAGCATACCTAGCTACTATTGTGATTTTAAGGGAAAACTGCTATAATAGCATGGTATCTAGGTAATGCAGTGCAAGGAAGGATAAAAAAGTCTTTCGGCTTTTCCCAGTTAGGGGTTGCCACAGCGGAACACCGGTCTGCTATTGATTGGCACTGGAGTTTTCCGATGTCAAGTTGCCTGCCTGGTGGCTAACCTTCACAGAAGGCACACACACTCATGCTCCTACTTGCATGTCTTTAAAGCTCACTTGAACGCAGGGAGGACATGCAGACTGCACACAGAAGGCACTCCAGCTGAGAATCGAACCAAAGAAACTCTTGCTGTGAGGTGACAATGCTAACCGCTGCACCTCCGCAGCTCACTGCACCACTGCAGCCAGGTAATGCAGCACAAGGAAGGCTACTAATGATAATCACTGATCTGATGTTGTTAATCTTCATTCATTCCTTACTGATGGGTGTTAGTTCTGTCCTCGGAACCAAGTCGGTCTTGTAACAAGCTCGTGCCAGCCAAAAAACTCTCGACCTAAGCTTTTACCCACACTGCCCTTCTCCCTGTTACCTCTGATCTCATTTGCCGCATAGTCATAAAGCCATGTCAAGCCAGCTCTCAGCTAAGTACTTAGTTTGTTGCTTATAAAAGTGTTTTTTTCTTGAATTGTTCACCTTATTTTCAGTCCAACCTCACTTCTGTAACCTATCGTTAGTTTTTTGCCCACTTTTACTTATCTTTCCATTTTCCTTTTCCTCAAATACCTTATGGTAATCTCAAGTACCATTGTTGGTACACCCCTTTCCCTTTACCCTCTGTGGTAATCCTTCAATACCAATGGTGGTATTCCTTTCCTTTTTGTTATTTCCTTTCCAAAAAAAAAACATCTTACCTTACCTTTCTCAAGATTATTGGATTTGTGTTGTGGTATGATGTCTGAGAAAAAAGGAGCTTCAGGGATTAAACAGTGTGACAAGTGTAGTTGCAAGATGCCTAACAGTGATTTTCATGTTTCATGTGTATATTGTTTGGGAGTTCCCCATCTTTCTGTACAGCCTCCTTGTACTATTTGCCAGGGGTTCAGTTCCCGAACCCTTAATGAAATAAAAAACAAGCTGATTCTGAAGGGCCTCCTTAAGACGCCCTTCTCAGATTTATTTATCAGGAAAGTCTGACTTGGAACAAAGCCAAGTTTCAGTGGAGGCCCGGGGAGAAATGCTCCAGATGCATGTCTTTGTAATGTGGGACGAAACCAAGGCACCTGGAGAAAATGCACAGGAATGCAGGGAGGCCATGCAGACTCCACACAGAAGGCATCCCAGCCAAGAATCAAACTGAGAATCTCTTGCTGTGAGGTGACAGTGTAACTGCTGCACTACTGCGCTGTCCTTATACCTATTGAACCTGGTCAACTTCTTTGAGAAGATTACTGATGCAATGGATAAGGGCAAATCAGCAGACACCATACATCTAAACCTCACAAAGATATTCAAAAACATCTCAAACTATGCCAGCTAAATGCAAATCCTTGTGTAACTCATTGGATAGCAAACTGGCTCACAAATCAAACCTATTAAATTAGAGTGAGAGGCTCTAACTCTTCCAGAAGACTTGTAACCAGTGGTGAACTCCAGGGTTCAGCCCATCGGGTACTCTTTGGCATCTATTTCTTGGAGATTAAAGCAAAAGTTAAGGGTGAATGGTTGACCAAGTCTGTAGATGACTATAAACTTGGTGCTATCATAATCTCTTCGAAGGACTCAACAATTCTCCAAAAGTGCCATTCAAAAACAAATAGCTGGTATCAAAACCTCAGACTAAAAGTATGTTCCAGGAAATGCATAATCATGTCCATCAGCAAGCATAATTTTCCTTATAACTATCTCACTGGCAACACACTTCTGAAAGGTAATCCCTTAGTTAGGGATTTGGGAACCTAGGATGACAACAAACTGATCCTTGATCACCACATAACCACTAATATAAAGAAGTCAGTTTTCATCTCACAGCTTATATCTAAAGGTATAGTTCTCAGGATGTAATAATTCCTCTGTACTTGGCTTGACTAGAGTGGCCACACTGGTTTCTCAGTAAAAAAAAAAAAAAAAAACAACTCTGCAGACTATCTCAAAGCATTGCCATTTTTCTCTGTATCATACAAGCTTCTGAGTGATGAAACTGTAACAAACTGCTTGCTACAATGTAACAAGCAGATGCCACAGTTCGGACCACACACGGAGTGTAACATCACTCAGATGTGACCACAAATGTAATGCTGTCTTTTAAAAGCCGGTATTTCATTAAAGAAGGATCGTGATCAGGTGATTGCATTTTCCTCTCACCCCCCCCCCCCCCAGCCACACTGTCACAGTAATATTATTGAATGGCACATCTCCACTTTCAGATGGAAACAGGATAACAGTAGTAAACAGTTGCTCAGTTGCTGCAGTTTACACTCTGCCTGCACAGATCTCTACAGCGCTCAGGTTCAACTTAAAAGGAAAAAAAGTTTTTTTTTGTTTTTTTTTTTTTTTTTTTTACCTTTTAAACTAGAGCTTACTTACTTACTTACTACAATGTAACAAGCGGATGTTACAGTGTAAAGTTTGGAGCACACATGGAGTGCAACAGCTCAGAGAAGAGTGATGTCATGCCTCTCAGTTGTTAAGATTTTCATCTCACATTTTGAGTCTGTTCCTCATAAAATTTGTGTTTTTTCAAATTTTTTTGTGACAAATAGCAAGGATCAAATTTACTAAATAATGACAGGCATTTCAGTTTCAGACTACATATCCTTCTGAATATATATAACACCAGAGCTTTTATTCTAGCAACTTTCAAGTTTTCTAAGAGCAATATTTAAAATTGTGTCCCTATTTTGGGGAGTTTGCCCACCCGTTATTTTCACCTTTGTCCAAAAAAAAAACCATGCAGAAACAAGTACAGAGAATACTATGTGAAGCAGAGAACCCAAGCACTGAGTATCTTATTTCACAGGAACAGGACTGGGATACAGTTTTGCGCACCTTTTTAAAGAAAATGCCATGAGTGGGATTGTTAGAAAATCATTACTGATGTCACAAACAGGGAGGTGGTAAACTAAGTGGATGGCATTGTTTTCAGCTTTGGGCCAAGGCAGAAATGTGATTTTAGTTATGAGAGAGTGTCCCTTTAACACCATAGTGTAAAATGAGACTGTGCTACATTAGAACTGCAACTAAAAAAATAGAGACAAATTAAAATGTATGATATAAGAAGAGCTTATTAAGGCTAACCTACTAATCCAAACTTTATTAATTAAGTTACCTACTCACTAACAAAATGACGAATTAACTAACAAAAAGATCTACTACTAGACATCTATCAGAATAAATATTAGTGACTTATAAACTGAACACTTAACAAAGATCGCTTTCGTACCAAATAAATACTCAATCAGGTTTGTGTTTAAAAACGTATTATAATACTTGTGAGCATGTGTATAAATCTACACATGAACAGCTAAGTAGGCTGAAAATCATAGTTTTATTTGCTAAGGTGGAAATACAGTTAAAAATAATAGCATTAAGGCCCTGGGGATTTGTTCAAGTGTGACATCCAACTAAGAAAGTACTTAGTTTAAATGAGTAAAAGTATCAGAAAACAGCACCAGTGTCAGTTATTTTCATTGTAAAATATTTACAATGTTTGATATTTGTTTATAACAATATTATCACGTGTATATGCATGTATAATATTAGCATATAATGTCAGCATTAATCAGTCCTATATCAGACTTTTAAAAGTCTTTTAAACAGTTTAGCAGTTTTTTTGAGTTCTAGTATGCTTTTTATGGAGCAATAATAATTAAGCCCCGGCTTTCTAAAAGAATTCAGTTTCAGTTGCCACAGTAGTATATATATATATATATATATATATATATATATATATATATATATATATATATATATATATATAGATAGATATATAGATAGATAGCACACTAAAAACAAAAATAAATTTCACTAAGAACAAACTTTGTGACACAAAAGCAGTGTCCGGTTCGACTCCAATATTTACTGCAAGACCACCTTTAGGAATAATTATTTGTAGTTCAGCAGTCAGCACCCACAATTCATGAAAAAGAACATTGTGAAGGGCAGTTTTTCCGGCTTTCCAGACTTATTTACAAAGATGAAGTTTTCTCGACAGAAGGATTCTACCTTAGAAATGTATTTTTAGAACGAAAATACACAGAGCACTTAGTGGACAGTCTCTTCTAATAGGTTTCACAGCATAGGCACTCCAGGTGTCCACCGATTCTGGAAACTGGCTTCACAGCAAGATCACCGCACAGACTGAAATAAAAGGGACTGGGTGACGAGTTCCCCCCTGCCTATGTCCACTGACATGTTTGAAATTAGAGGAGTCCTTATCAACAATTGGGACATCCTCAAGGGAGAGAAAGGCTTAACAACTGTACTTGGGGTAGCCCCAACCTTTGGCTTCAAACAAACTTCTTCCGAAGATTTTCGTTTGAGAAAAAAAAAATGCCAATCCCCACAGGAAGGGATAGTGACAGACCCTGGGATGTATGACTGTGGCAAATGCGTGGCATGTGTTTTGTGCAAAAGGGCAACAGCATCTCTTTCCTTCACTGCAATAGAACTGTCCGATTTCATGACCACTTTGGTGGCAACTCTAAAAATGTGGTTTGCTGCGCTATTTGGGTACGCTATGAAAGTTTTTATATAGGCAAAGCCAACAGAAAGCTAAGTGACCGCATAAAGGAACACACCACAGCAATCTACAAACAGGACAGTTTGAATGCCTTAGCTAACATAGCACACTCTGCCTGAACTTCATAGGCTTTAAGTTTACGGCATTAGAGAGAATAGCTGAGTTCATATTAGATGTGACACGCTCTTGCAAGTCTGGGAGCTAAAATGGCAGATCAAACTTAGAGCAGATGTCAGCCCAGGTCTTAATGAAAGCCTAAACATCAAATATGCCTTAAAATGGTATAGAGATTGAAAGTATTGAAATGTGAGTTAACTTGATTTCATCAGAACTATGTCATTATAGTACCTGAAAGTATAGAAATGCTATCTGACTGGGTCTTATAAAGATAATAACGTTTTTTTTTTGTTTTGTTTTTTCACACGACCCCACTTTGCACATGATACCTCAGGCTTTTTTTTTGCACACAACCCCACTTTGCACACGATACTTCAGGCTTCTTTTTTGCACACGACCCCACTTTGCACACGATACCTCAGGCTTCTTTCCAAGTTTCTGTTCCAAGTATACTTGTTGCACACAACCAAGATATGCACACGACACTATAGAATTCACATGGCACCCCTCCTGGTTAATTGATCTACCTTTTTAATGATAATGAATATGCACACAGCACCTTGCAAGACTATTGTTGTTACATTATTATTGGATAGGAGCTGTTGAGTTAATTTAAATAAACGACTTGTTGTAATGTATTTAAACAATGTTAAAATAGTTGCTTGTATTAATTAAACATGTCATTCTGAAGAAGTCTTGATATTAAAGAAGACAAAAGCGCTAAATAATACAAGAGTTGCTGGTGTTTTCCTTTTAATTCTTTTTGAATGCTTTTGTGTCACGAAGTTTGTTCTTAGTTTTTATATATATATATATATACATATATATATATATATATGCATGTATATATATATATATATATATATATGTTTGTATGTATATATATATATATATATATATATATATATATATATATAAATGTATATATATATATATATATATATATCTATATCTATACACACACACACACACACACACACACACACACACATATATATATATATATATATATATATATATATATATATGTGTGTGTGTGTTATGTGTATACATTGTGTGTCTGTATGTCTACCCACACATATATATTCATTGCTGACAAAGGATCCCAGACTTAAAAAACTGCACAAAACATAGTGAAAGCCATGTGGATTCAGACATGTCTCAATGAGTATGTCACAGCTGTGTCCCCATCATTATAATTTGGAAAGAACAAATGTTGAATATTTATTTATTTGCTTGTTTGTTTACCACATAAATGGACTGGTACAGAGCCCATTTTCAGACATACTACAGCCAAGAGCCACAGACATGACGTGCAATAATGCATTTTATGTTGACAAATGTCAAGGCCTTTAAAATTCAGAATCTCTGATCATTTAAGTGAAATCAGACACTTGAAGCTTACAAATGCTTTATACAAACATACTGGGGTACATAAGAATGCATCTTTCACTTTTACTGTGAATGATAGTATCATTGGACAGAGAACAAATAAATCAGGTAGGCATCAGATATTAAATAATAAAGAGAAAAAATGGATCATCAAACTGGGGGCAGTGTTTTTATCAGGGATTAATGAATACCTTTATGTATGGTCAATTGAATAATTAATTTACTAAGTTGGAGCTTCATTTAGTGGCAAGCTATAAAAAGGAGAACGAGTGAATATGTCTTTACTGCACTGAAGAAGGCTTTGTATTTTTACAGCTGAAACCGGTCTATTTTGTCTCCTTTTCATGCCTTTGAGCTAATAAATGTTTATGCTACAGTCTGCTGGCTTTACTTCTACAATGGTTATTTGGATTTCATTTAAAAACTTTTATTTTACATTTTATAGCACAAACACTAATAGACATGTGCTAAACAAAGCGATACAGTCTAACAATGAAATAGACTTCGCATTAAAACTTCTCTGCCATTGAAACTCATATTCATTGAAACAGTATTGAAACCCACATTCAAAGAAAATGCATCTGGCCAGTGGCAGATAAAGATTACCTTTGAGCTGTTTTCAAATCATAGGCCTCTTGCACATGAAACATACATGTGTTCTTTGATACACCTTCCTAATTATATTACATTATATTCCTTCTATAATACAGCACACTTGTTAGAGCAAGTTTTAAATTTATTGTTTTGAGCATTTTTCCAGTAAAAAATTAAACAAAATGCATGGACCAATAATAAAAGTCTACTCAAACTTCTACAACCCATCAGTATCAGTAAATATGCACAACCTCTGCAGAAGTAAAAGTCATCTAAATAATTCCACATTAAAGAGCTCTGTAACTAGTGAAAAAGTTGCTGCTAGCAAACAACTTTATATTTTATTGTTTCATCTACAAATAAAGTGCCTGTTGCCCTTGAGGAATAGATTGGCTTAAAAATGATAAGCTAGTAATATTGCAGTAGGGAATGGATGGCAAACTAACAGGTTCATAGCTACTAGGTATCTCTACCAAACAGGACATTCTCAGGACAGCAGCATCCACCCCCTTTAAAAGTACAACAAAGCACAGTATCAGCAAGAGTAGAACCCACAGCCTTCTGCATCAAAAGCAAATATTCTACCTGTTGCAATAAAGTACAGTATCAATAAGAATAGAACCCTCACCCTTCTGCATCAAAAGCAAGTATTCTACCTGCTGTGCTACTAACAGCAAACACAAACAAACTTGGCATAAGCAGCACTAAACTTCTGTCCCCCCTGAAGAACTATGCAGCACAAGAAATCTGGAAAAAGCCAAAATTTATTGGGAGGGGGAACAAAGGCCCAAAACCAGGGACACGTTTTAAACATTGCTTGTAGAATCTTAGAAAAGTTGCTAGAATAAACTGTTTTGTGTTACCATGCATTTCCTGAAAGATAGGAAGACTGAAACTTAAATGGCTATCATTATTTAGTGAATTCAGTTCTCATTGATTTGCCAGAAAACCACAAATTTTAAGAGGAGCAGACCACAACTATGAGCCAAACATTCCGTAAAACCTTGGACAGTTGACAAGTATGGACTTAACTCCTTGAATTACAAGTGGTGATAGTATGGGCAGAGAATTTAGGCTCTTGCACCTTGTTCTTAAGGTACAGGGTTTGCGTCTGAGTAGCTCTAACCACCAGTTATACCTAACTGGGGCATTTCACACACACACGCACACACACACACACACCTTAAACACTAATGCTGTTAATGGAGCACACATAAGCACTAATGCTGTTCATGGAGCACACTTAAGCACTAATGCTGTTCAGCTTAATGGAGCACAGTACAAAACAATAAATCTGCTGCTGAGCACTAAGTAGAAATGCTGTTATGGGTTAACACACACAGTTCAGCTTATCAGCACTAATAAATCTGCCAGCTTGTATACAAATGCAGACTGTGAGGGCTAAGCAAATGCAAATCATAAGAAGTGCAATAAGAAAAGAAGTACAAATAATAGAGTGACAGAACTATGTAAAATCTGCTGTTTGCCTGTTTCTCTCACACATAACAGTCTTTGCCTGGATGAAGAAATTGGTCTGACTGCAGCAAGTTAAATTATGGGTCAGCATTCTGACAGGCTGTCTGTCTGCCTCGTGATGCTGACGTTATTGTGCATGCCCAGCATATGATGACATCAGGAACAAATTTGTCCAAAAAGACAAAAAGCAAAAAACAAAACAAATAATAAATTGGGAAATTCAGAAATTAAAGGGGCTACTCAAGAATTCATGGCATTCCAATATTTTGCCCTCAAAACTGGTATTTACAGACGAATTTGGTAAGGTTGAACAGTATGGTGTGTGTGTATATATATATATATATATATATATATATATATATATATATATATGGGTCTACTTCATTTGCCACAACTTCCAATTGACTGACACCCATTTGACTGAGACCAAATGACTGAAATGTCATTTGACTGACAAGTATTATTGGCAGTCTCCAGAGCATTGTAAGGCAAGTAAATGGAATATGTCCCCTTCCCCACTGTAGGAACAGTCCGTAGGAGACAGAATACAGGGACAGGGACAGGGCCTTGAGACAGTCTGCATAGGACATGTTACTTATGCTCTGTGTTCTTTTAGTGAACTTTTGTAGACAGTCCAGTTGTTGGATATGCCTTGTTAGGTACATATCAAAGGGGGGCATTGTACTCAATGATAGGTCTGATGAATGCTGAACACAGTAGAACAATGGCTTCCTTGAACCTAGATGTCATACCTTTGTTTATAAGTTGTGCAACATAGAACAATTTCCTCCCTGCTGTAGACACATCATGGTCAAAGGCTAGATTACTATCTATGTGAGTCCCCAAGTCCCTGACTACTGTTAGCTCTTAGGGGTGTGTTGTCTATATGATAGTTACCAGGGTGGATGACTTCCTGAAGGATACTATTATGCATTTCTTGGCATTTAGTTTTAGTCCATGGCTCTCAAACCTGTTATTTGTCTGTGTCAGCCCTTGGCAATAATGGAGAACACTAGCCTGCACCGGTGTTTTTCTGTAGCTATCAGAACATTATGACAGTTTTGTAGCATCTAGGAACCACTGCATATTATCTCTGTCAGCTTCTTTGCTTAATAAGTAGGAGCAAAGCTAATAATAATTGGCAGAAAACTCATCATCGTTACTCATTCCCCTCAAGTGTACCTCATTATGAGGAATGTTCTTCATTTTGTATCTTAAAAAGTCCATGTTCTTTACCATTCCACATTTGAAGGGCATGTTACACATTCAGTGTTAAGAATTTTCCTAACTAATGTCACTGACAGCCACGAGGGATACTCAGCAATAATGAAAAGTTTTTTACTTTTATCATATTCACTGGCAGTAACAGTTTCAGGTGATAATGGAGAACAATGGACTTTGTGTAACCACATCAGTCAATATTCTGGATTTGCACTTACATGTGGTCTGGTGTTCTTATCGCTTCAACCCTTCCTGGAGAACATTTGTGAGGGTGGGTGATTCAATGACAGCTCCTAATTTGCAATCATCTGCAAATTTAGTCAGCCAAAGGTCATTGACATTGGTTTTGACTTTAGAGAAGTAAATGCCAAAAAGGAGTTGTCCCTTTTCCCTAACAGGACCACTTTTCAACAAAATATGTCAGAAGGTATCTGTTAATCCTTTTTTCATTTGTCCAATTGCAAAAGGAGTGAGTCAAATTAATCTGTTCCCCCAGGTATCCAGTCCCCAGGTATCCCTTAAATTGGTCCTTGGGTTTAGTTGAACTGTCCAGTTAGTCAATGTCAGTATGTTGATAAGTGCAGTTAAAGTGAAAATTACAAATAGTCACACAAATACAGAAAAAGTCCTCTGCTTAGGCACTACTAGAATCATAAAATTGAAAGGACAACATTAGCCTAATTTGGGACCTGAACCCAAGACCTCCAGCATACTGTGCTAATGTTACTGCTACTGAGCCAACAACAGCCTCTGGACAGATAAGTATTAATTTTTCCTTAACAGCCTTATTCTTCATTTTTATTTAACATTTGTTTACCGGGAAAGTCCGACTTGAAACAAGGTGACAGTGCTACCGCTGCACCATTGCACTGCCCAGGTGTGAGCCTCCACCCCCACAACATGGTGATTAAGGTCAAATTACAATCACACACACACCACACACACACACACACACACACACACACACACACACACACACACACACACACACACACACACACACACACACACACACACACACACACACAAAAACAGAAAACCCCTATGAGCAACTGCCACCATCCACGAATTATACTAAGTAAGTAAGGAAGGAAGGGCAGTAGATTGATAGGTCTTTCTTCCATATCATACACACAGACACACACCCATGAATACTTTTGAATCATCAGTCCAGTTCCACATATCTTTGGGAGTGGATGAGTAAACCAAAGCACCGAGAAAAAACTCACACGTACACTGGAAGAACATACAGTCTGTATGTAAGAAATTCTTGCTGTAAGTTGACAAAGTTTCTCACTGCTTCATTTTCACCTGTTTTCGTTACTAAAACAATTACTAGGTATTGTTGTTTACAACTCGTATAATCTCAGTACTTTTGTAAACCTCACAATGAGTTTGAACTTTTAATAGAAGAGTATTGTTTTTTATGTTGCTAAGATGCATTCCTGAAAATCATGTTTGTGCTACAGTGGTAATGCTTCTGCTAAATGTTGTTTTTTGCAGAAATATAAGGCTTGCTCTCCCACTTCTGAAAGGCATTGGTTATCATCATGAATCCATGAATCCCAAACAAAGACAGGCAGTAGAAACACTACTCAGGATGGGATTTCTTCAAGTATGTTAACTGGTGATAATTTTCTAATATACAACATTAATACTTGTCATAATGAAATTTATCTAATATTAATCTTATTAAAATTCTGTGTGATAATTACTTAAGCAAAGAATTATGCTGGAGCGGGGATTGTAGCAATAACCCACGCCTGGGTATGGGTAATGCTGGATTTACCCACGGTTGGTGTGGTTTGGTCATGAGGGCGAAGCCCGAGTGACCAAACAAAGCCAACCGTGGGTAAATCCAGCATTACCCACACCCAGAAGTGGGTTATTGCTATTATACAATGACATTATTTAAGATAAAAAATAATTAATTTGCTTAAATAATGGCATTGTATAATGCCGCCTTGCTGCCCTTCCGCAGCTGTCTGGTATTCTGCGGCAGTTCTGATGTACTGCGCATGCGTATGCCTACGCAGTACATCAGAGCTGTGGGCAAAAGCAATGGAGAAAGCAAGATCTCCATTGCTTTTTACAAACTGTTTCGCTATGATAAATGGGTTTAACATAGCGAGACAGCTTTAAAAAAAGCAATGGAGCCATTGCTTTTTTTAAAGATGTCTCGCTATGTTAAACCCATTTAACATAGCGAAACAGTTTGTAAAAAGCAATGGAGAAAGCAAGATCTCTGTTGCTTTTTACAAACTGTTTCGCTATGTTAAACGAGTTTAACATAGCAAGACAGTGTGAAGCAACAGAGATCTTGTGTTCTCCGTTGCTGTAAAAAAAAAAAAGAGTTATAGTAATGGAAAAAGTCCGGGCGACCGGACCTTTTTCCATTACTATAACTCTAATTTACAACGTGCACGCTGACCAATCAGCGTGCACATTTTTTGAATATTAATGGGGAGTCATTGTATAATGTGGAATATTTACCTACCAGTGCTGCTGTTAGATGATGGGGTAGGTCTAGAGTGTTTGAAAAAGAAGTGGGTAAATACTACAGATCCATACCTTCAGCACTGAGTATTGCAGTTATACAGTGAAGTGTAATATCTGGCCTATTTTGTAAGCGATAGCTGGGCATAATTTGCAGCATAATACGTTTTTAAAAAACAGTGCCTCTGTAATCTGAGTTACTTGTCTACATGTTATTTAGTCAGAATATTTTTAATTTATTTAGTCTTTACTAGTTTTTCTTTTGTGAATTTTTTTACATTTTGATATTAGTTGTGTGATTCTACAGTTTGATTTCAAACAGCTGATTATTTTGGTACTCAATGAACCTGTTAGGGTTAGCACACCTTATTCAGGTGGAGCAGGGCAGAGCCCTAAATATGTATCCACTGTGATGTACTGCTTTGATGTGATGCAGCTCTGATTTCTTTTCTTTCACTGACTCAATTGAAGAGCTAATGAGAGAGATAATTCCAGAGATTATAGCAGTAAAATGGATGAGTAGCATACAAGCACTCTAGCACTGCATGCACTTTTGAAAAAAAAATAACATTGTGCAATGTTTCATAGGTTCACAGGTGTTTACTAGACTAACGACTACAATGGTCTTTTTAAGCCTAACCATGTATCCCAAATATGGTACCCTTGATAAGTGTAAGCAGGGGCTTGAGAGATGAAACATTTGCAAGCAGAGGCCTGGGAGGTGAACCATTTACAGGTTGCCTGTGTCCACTAGAGACATAGGTGCCAAACCAGGGATGAATTTCCTGCTCCCCATCCTGTTGTCCAAGTTACACTTGAATAGGGTTAGGGAGGAACTCTGCTTCACATGGATGGGGAGCCTGCTCCAGCAATGGGGTAGTCTCTGGGATGTATACCTGTTTCTCCAGCAGGTCCTATTTATATCACAGGCAAGGTTTAAGTCTTTAGAGTGAGTAATTAGCATGTTATTTGTTTTGCAGATATGCAGGAGGTCCATCAGAGTGGGGTCTGACAATGCCTTGTATATCAGGCATAGATCTCCCGTCAACAGCCTGTAGGAGATAGTATACAGGGATAGGGGCTTGATGCGGTCTGCATAGGACATTTTACTTACTCCCTGTATTCTTTTAGGGAGGAACCTCTGTGGACATTCCAGTTGTTGGATATGCCTAGTTAGAGACATACCAAAGGGGACATTGTACTCAATGATTTGTCTGATGAATGCTGAATATAGTGGAACAATGACTTCCTTGGACCTAGGTGCCATACCTTTGGTTTTAAGTTGCACACCATAGAATGATGTCCTCACTACTGTAGATACATGATGGTCAAAGGCCAGATTACTGCCTATGTGTGTTCCCAAGTTCCTGACTACTGGGTCACCTCTAAGGGGTGTGTTGTCAATATATGAAGTTACCAGGGGTGGATGACTTCCCAAAGGATACTATTATGCATTTCTTTGCATTTAGTTTCAGTCCATGGCTCTCACACCAGTTGCTTGTCTGCGTCAGCCCTTCCTAGAGGACATTTGTGTCAGTGTGGGATTCAGTGACAGCTCCTAATTTTCAATAATCTGAAAATTTAGTCAGCCAGAGACCATTGACATAAATGCCAAAAAGGAATGGTCCAAGGACTGATCCCTGAAGGACTGCACTTGTGAATGGCCTCTTTGTAATTGTGGTCGCCCCAATGTTAACTTCCTGGGTCCTGTCTGTGAGCCCGTTGGCTATCCACCAGGTGACATACAGATTTGTATGTTGAGTTTGTCAACAATGCCAGAGAGGGGTATTGTGTCAAATGCCTTGGCCAGGTCAAGGTAGGCAGTGTGAACCATTTTGCCCTCATCCATTGCTTTGGTGACCTTCTCAGAGAAGTCCACCAGGTTGAATAGGCATGACCTTCCCTTGATGAAACCAAACTGGGTTGGGTCCAGTGTCTAGAGATTTACTATATCGCAATTGATCATTTTCATGATAATTCTTTCCATGTCTTTGCATATAAGACTAGTGAGATTTATAGGTCTGTAGTTTCCAGGGTCTGTAGCTGGCCCACCTTTGTGCAGAGGGATGACTGCTGCTGTTCTCCATTCATGAGGCACAAAGCCTGTTTGGAGGCTGCAGTTAAATAGCAATTCCAGAGGACATGATAGTTCATGTTTCATGCTATTTAGAAGGCATCCTTGGATATTCTTTGGTCCCAATGATGCAGTGTTCTTGGCTTTCGAGAGAGCATTAAAGACCTGTTCCCTAGTGATAGCAGGGGGGAAATATATTTGATGGTATTTCCTGTGGGAAGTTTGAGGGGGGAGAGATGGGTAAAGTTGGAGATGAATTTGTCGGCCAGTAGGTTTGCTATATCTTCTTGCTCAGTATAGGTGGCTCCATTTACAATGAGCTCTGCACACAATTGTGTATTGTCTTTGAGGTTGCAGACATATCTAAAGAATGCCATGTGGGTGTCCTTGGCTTGAGAGGCCAAGTTTACCTCAAATTTGGCTCTGGTAGACTTTATTTGTCCTCTGAGTTGTTTGTTTAGTTTGATGATAGTTCTTTTATCCTGCTGGGTACTGCACCTCCTAATTTTTACATGATTTTATTCCTTCTGTTATACAGCTTATTGATTTTGTGATTCTAGCAAGGTGTTTTGTTTTTTGAGTTAGTTCTGTACTTCTTCCTGATGGGTACAGCTGCCTGTATGCAGCTATTCACATACTTGCATACGGTTTCTGTGAGCAATTCTGCATAAGCAGCAGTATTCTCAGGGTTTATGGGGGCTTCAGATTTTGCCAGGTTATCACTTAATAGCAGAAAGTTACCCTCAGAGTAGTTCCTGAATATTCCAGGGTTAGCTGGTGGTCCAGGTTTTATATTTACTTCAAAGGAGACAATTTTGTGGTTTGACCTTACCAGAGAAGACATTACACTAGGGGTGTGCAGCACTCTGCCATATTAGTGTTGACCAGATCCAGTATGGTTGCGCCCCAAATTGGTGCATTGACAGTCTGGTCCAGAGAGTTTGTGTTTACAAAATCCAGGAATCTCTGCGCCCATACATTTGGATGTCGGATAGGATTCCCGGTTAATTGCAGGGTAATTAAAGTTGCCCATGAATATGGTATTGTGTTGGATAGTGAGTGTTTCCACTAAGTTTAAATACATGGTATGGGTTTCCTGGGTCATAGAGGGGCCCTGTAGCTTGCAAGGAAGTGGTAATGGATTTTGTCTGTGGTAATTTGAACATGGAGTAGCTCAAGTGCATTGTCCTGTTTGACCAGCCTTGAGGTATATTTATTTTTGATGTGAATCGAGACACCTACACCTTTAGTCCCAGTCTGTGTAGTAGCTGATCTAAATGTGTGGAAGGCATTATAACCTTGCAGTGTTGGTGTGCTCTCTGTGGCTTTAAACCATGTCTCAATGAGCACACAGACATCAGCATTCTCTAGGGTGAAGAGAGCTTCTAGGGAGTGGAGTTTTTTGTTTAGACGCATAGCATTTATCAGTAATACTTTAGATTTTCTTGGTTTTGATTTGCTATGTCAGAAGTACTTCCATTCTGGCATTGCCTAAAAAGGCACTATGGGGGAAGATACTGTTTTAGCTTATATTCGAAAGCCTAGAGGGGAGGGTTGCAGACCATCCCTGACAAAGCAGCATGGTCTGTTGACCATCTCCTTCCATGCTGACAAATATTGCACTCAGTTAGAATGAGACAAGAAACAAAGCCAGTTGTTAAACTCACTCATCTTTTGTTCATATTGTGGCATCATCCTTGGAGAAGGTAAAATGCTGCTGAGTGCTAGGCTCTTACCAGCCTAGGACACATATCCTGAGAGGTCCATGATGTGTCTCTTCATATAGTCTAGGGAGGTATGTCAGGTCATTTACACCCACATGGAGTATGACTGAGTCATACTGGTACTAACGGTCCAGTGACCTGAGTGAGTACGTAATGTGGTGGATCCTAGCCTCTGATAAGCAAATGACTGTGACTTTGTCCTTACTCAGCCTGGTGAGAGGGACAGCAGTGTGTCTCATGATGAGTTTCCAATGACCAGAATGTTGGATTGTGTGGTGGCTTGTCTTATGGGCGTAGAAGTAGAGGCTCCATGAGAGGTGACTGTATATGTTGATGTGGGTGTTGTTTTGAAAGAGTGCATTCGGGGCTGCTGAGGGTATTTGTTATATGTACTCCATCTAGGAGGTCTTTGGGGTTTAGAAATGTTAAATCTAAGTCCCTTAGCATATTGGGGTCTATATGTCTGCTTTGAATTATGTGTGATGGGTGTAGCGTGTGTACATTAGGAGTACTTTTATGCAAGAGCTTCGCCTCCAGTGATGTTGTGTAAATACATCTCTAACATACCATATCAGTTTGTTTGAGAATTAACTGCTTGTCAGTAAACATGAGGTAATTTATACTTTGCCTCAGGATGTCCATATCCACCAAGCTGTTAAGGGAGATAGTGGGAATGTTTATATCCATGGCAACAGACCCTTTTTACTGATTAAACAGTTGGAGTTTGAATATAAAGCAATGTCAGTAGCATCCAGTTTGCAACTATGAAGACAGTGCTTGTCACTGTAAACTAGGTGTCCTTTGTGCAATTAGGTATTGGTGAAATTTCAGTCGTACTTTTACAGGAAATATGTCACCCAAGGTGTCTGTGTCTATACAGGGCACTGCCAAACACTTGAGAGGGAACTAATAAGTAGACCCTGAAAATTTAAGGATGGAGTACTTAGACAGATATTCTGAAGTTAGAAACAAATCAAGCAGCACGTACTGAAAACAAAGAATTAGCTTATCAAGAATAATGAAAATGACAAGTAAGTAGCCACTGCCTGGCTACTACTAGTGCTGGTCTCACCACAGCTTCACTCTGCTGAGATACAATGCTCCTTTGCTTCTTCTCTCACCAGGAGCAAAACATTAGCACCAATCCCAAGATAAGAAGTAGGCCACAGCTTGTTTGATGATCCACAGTCTTGTCCCAGATGACACAAGGGCCTGTAGGCTTGTTGTAGCATTTTCCTGGTAGATGCCTTGAATAGCAACTGGACCAATCAGGAATGTCAAGCACACACACTCACTGCCCAAGCAGAAACAGTCAGGATTCTATGCACTCTGCTCCTTCTCTCACAAGGAGCAGAATATTTGTACAAGTTCCAAGCTGTCACCTATGAAGCAGTTATTAGGCTTTCCAATGATCAGCAGTCCCCAGGAAATAATGTACCTGTGCTCCTTCTCTCACCTGCATAAGTATTTGGTGGTCTTGCAATAGATGCTGTATAATTTAAAGATAGATGGAAAAAAGATGGTTAATATTCTAAGAACGGTAGTGTGTACTAAGCACTGAGCAATTAGAGCTGTCTAAATGGAGAGGCACTAATTTTAAAAGAGAAAGATAGATTGAAAGAGAGACCTCCAAAGCAGAAATGCAAGCAACCTCCCTCCCCCAACACAACCCAAATGACACATAGCCCACAGACTCAGTGTGCCACTCAACCACAGCCAATAAGGCAAAACAACGTACCCAACACACTAGTCATAGGTGACTCTATAGTCAGGCACACTGATGTCCCACTCACCAGGCTAAACAAGGAAGTTTACTGTCAGCTGCCTATCGGGTGCCAGGATCCACTACATAACCCACACACTCAGGTCACTCGACAACAAGTACAAATATGACTCTGTCATTGTCTATGTTGGTGTGAATGACCTGAGTCATACCGCCCTGGACTACATGAAAAGAGACATGGAAGAGCTCTCCGATCTTATAGCCCAGGGAGGTATGACCCTAGCCCTGAGTAGCATTCTGCCATTGCCCAGAATTATACCACAGTATAGGGTCAGTACAGTACAAGGACAACATGATTGACTTCAGCAATTGGCTAAGCTTCTGGTGTCATTCTAAGGGGATCCAGTATCTGTCTGCTTGTGATGACATGGTTGACAGACCACGATGCTTTGCCACAGATGGCCTGCACCTGTTGCCCCTGGGATTCCGGATACTGGCTAAGGCTCTTGCTGCCCCCATAGTGCCTTTTTTACGCAAGGTTCAAATAACAAATTCACCATCATAACAGGAACAGGCAAGCAAAAACTGAGGGTAATGCTACTCAATGCTAGAAGTCTAAATCTCAAAATGCACTTACTCGAGGCATGCCTTAAAATGGAGAACATCGATATCTGTGCAGTGACTGAGACCTGGTTCAAGGTTCCAGAGAGCACCCCTGCACTACCAGGCTATAACTCATACCACACTTTTCGGCCATGTAACCTGGACCGAAACACCAAAGGCAGAGGTGTGTCCATATTCATTAAGGATATCCACACCTCCAGGCTAGTTGCTCAGCATAATGCATTCCAGGTTATCCAAGTGCAACTAACTCTGGGCAAAACTGCAATCCAAATTGTAGCTTGCTACAGATCCCCCACCATGCCCAAAGATTCCCACTCCTTTTTTCTTGATGTACTGGAAAATATTAGGGTTCAAACAAACACCCTAATGATGGGCGACTTCAACTACCCCACCATTAACTGGGAAAACTACTTATGTACCAACTCCTTAGCTCAATGCTTTCTGGAATTCGTAAACTCCAATACCCTGGATCAACTTATCCACACCCCCACCAGGGGCAACAATATCCTAGACGTAGTCATTACCAACATGAGTTGCCGGTGTTCCACACCTGAAGTCAACTCCTCGTTGGTCCAATCTGACCATAAGCTAATCACCCTTGATATCCACATCCCACCCCCACTCCCCATTAAGGAAACCACAGTAAAAAATTTCTCCAAAGCCAACTTCATGCTTCTTAAGACAGAAGTGGTGAACTTCATTACACCCATGCAGATGGACAATACAGTTACAACTGCTGAATCCTACACAAATGCACTCTATAAGCACTTACACGAGTGCATGGATCGTGCTATCCCAAACAGAACCAAGATGCTATCCTCCAAAAAAAGAAAGCCAATCTGGTGGTCCCCTGCCATAAAAAATTGTACAACAGAAGGAAGAAACTGTTGCAAAAGAGAGTAAAATCCCATGAGTGGAGGAGCTCCCTGGTCAGCCGCAGTAAGAAGCTGAGATCCCGTATAAGATCCTCCAAAGCTAGCTATGAAAACAAAATCACCACTAATTCTAAGGACAACCACAAAGCATTCTATAGCTATGTCAAGAATATTGATGGCAACACCCAGATCTGCTCTGAGTTACAGCACAATGGCATGAAAATTACAGAACCAACTGATATTGCCAAAATCCTGCCAGATAGGTTCAGTGCTAACTTTACCCCCCCACCCCCACCCCCTAAAGGGCCCATATCTATACAGGAATAATGCAGAGTCCCTGTAATCACAACTACTCAGGTAAAAGATGCACTCTCTACAGCCAAAAACAGCATCCATGGGTCCGGGTAACATCCCAGGCTGTGTTTTAAACGAACTTCAGAATGAACTGGCTTCCCACTTAAGCACCATGTTCAATAATAGCCTCGCATCAGGCTTTGTGCCCACTGAATGGCACACAGCAACAATTATCCCACTCCACAAAGGGGAGCCACCACTGATCCCGGGAACTATCGACCTATTAGCCTGACGAGCCTGGTCTGCAAGGCCATGGAACTCATAAACAAAGACATTGGTAACTTCCAAACTCTGGATCTCACCCATTTCTGGTTTGTGAAAGGCAGATCATGCCTTCTGAACCTGATCGACTTCTTTGAGACAGTCACCAAAGCCGTAAATGAGGGTAAGGTTGATCACAAAGCCTGTCTTGACCTCGTTGAGGCTTTCGACACCATCCCCCATTCTGGAATTATAGCTAAACTCACTAAACTAGGTATAAATCCCTACGTCACAAGACGGGTTGCCAACTGGCTCACTGACAGAACCCACACTGTAAAGGTTGTAGACTCCAAATCTGACCTCAAAGCAGTGACAAGTAGAGTACCACAGGGTTCCGTCCTGGGACCTCTCCTGTTTGGTATCTACTTCTCTGAAGTACAGGCTAACACAGAAGGCCTCTGGCTAATGAAGTTTACAGATGACTGCAAACAAGGAGCCATAGGCAAGTCCCCAAATGATGTGGGCATCCTACAGAAGGGCCTCGCTGAGACAGATGCCTGGTGTCAGAGCCATGGCCTCAAGCTCAATGCCAAAAAGTGCAATGTCATCCCCTTTGGTAAAAACTCTGTACCCATGAACTACCACATAGGCAGCAATCTACTTAACACCGAATATGTGATAAGAGACCTTTGGACCCAGGTGGACAGTAGTCTCTCCTTTGATAGTCACATTGCCACAGTAGTCAGGAAGTCCTTCTACGTGGCACACCTCATCATAAAAGGGTTCTCATCCAGGAAAAAAGAGGTTCCCCTCTACTCGACACTCATTAGACCCATTATAGAGTACAACGCCCCTTTTGGAATGTATCTCACAAGACATCTGCAGCAGCTGGAGTGGCCACAGAAGTACCTCACAAAGAGGATTACTGTCCTCAAACAAATGCCCTACACTGACCGCCTCAAAAAACTCCAGCTTTACTCCGTAGCATATCGCCTACTCTGAGGTGATCTCTGCCGAACATATGAAGCTATGTCAAACCCAGAGCTGTTGGACATGCTACATCTAAAGAAATCCATAACCCTCTGAGCTACATGCTCTAGGGACCTAAACCTTGTCACCACAATAAACAGGACATGCTGGAGGGATAGATTCCTGTCCCAGGGACTTCCCATGTCCCAGACAGAGACTTCCCATACTCTGGAACAGGCTACACATCTATGTCAAGCAACATTCTTCATTAGCACTCTTCAAGAAAAATCTTGATGAGTGGATGGGAAATAGGAAATACACCCCGGGGATCACTTCTGTGTCTCTGCTCGACAGTGGCACAGGAAAATAACTTTCTTGGGTGGCATAATCCAGGGAACCTTGTTGGCTAGGCTTACATAAACCCTTGGGCCGTTAGCCTAGTACCTACCTATGAATCTATGAACCTATGAAAGGGGTGGGCACTTTAAATAGTTGCAGAGGAGTGATTTCATAAAATGATAATTTTGTGCTTACTCACAACAACCAATGAAAGGGGAGAGGGAAGGAGATATTTTGTCAAATTAACATTAGGAGCAGGCAACTAGAAAGACAGTTGAGTTTAAGAAAACAACAGCACCAGGTGTGCGGGTGGGGAAAATTCTGTGTGACTCACAAGAGACACAGCTGTGTATCAATTTAAGCAGAATACAGGTAAAACAGTGTAAAAAAATCACAACACACAAAACAGAAGAAGACAATAAAGTAATACAAAATACAAAAAAGCAAAAGCAAACTAACTTTTCCCTCACAGCAAGTTGTAGCAGTCTGGGTGAGCTTTTCCAGTAAAGGTTTGAAATGTTTTATTTTTCCCCTTAAATAGAAGAACCCTCAGTTCACAGATAATTAAGCTTAATTGACCTGTTTTGTCTTGTGTGTGACTCCTTGAGTGATCTTTTCTCATTTCTGTACGAATCACAAGAGACATAGTTGTATGTACTGTAAATATTGATTGCATTAAATATGATACCTTGGAGCTTTTCTCTCCAGGTCTCTGCTAAAAAAGGGCACCTGAGCCCAAATGGACATTCCTGGTAAATAAACATCAATCATCATCATCTTTCGGCTCTTCCTGTTAGGGGTCACCACAGCAGATCATCTGTTTCCATTTCTTCCTGTCCTCTGCATCTTGCTCTGTCACACCAACCACCTGCATGTCATCTCTCACCACATCAATAAACCTTATCTTAGGCCTTCCTCTTTTCCTGTTACCTGGTAGCTTCATCCTTTCCCAATATACTCAGCATCCCTCCTCAGCACATGTCCAAACCAACGTAATCTTGCCTCTCTGGCTTTGTCTCTAAACCTTCCAACCTGGGCTGACCCTCTAATATACTTATTCGTAATCCTGTCCACCCTCATCACACCCAGTGCAAATCTTAACATCTGTAACTCTGCCACATCCAGCTCTAACTCCTGCCTTTTTGTCAATGCCACTGTCTCCAACCCATATAACATAGCTGTTCTCACTACCCTCTTGTAGACCTTCCCTTTCACTCTTACTAGTACTCGTCTGTCACAAATTACTCCTGACACTCTTCTCCACCCACTCCATCCTGCCTGTACTCTCTTCTTCACCTCTCTTCCACGCTCACCATTACTCTGAACTATTGATCCTAAGTATTTAAACTCATCCACCTTCGCCACCTCTGCTCCTTGCATCCTCACCATTCCTCTGTCCTCCCTCTCATTCACACACATATATTCTATCTTAGTCCTGCTGACCTTCATTCCTCTTCTCTCTAGAGCATATCTGCATCTCTCCAGGGTCTCTCCAGGGTCTCCTCCACCAGTTCCCTATTCTCACTACAAATCACAATGTCATCTGCAAACATCATAGCCCACGGGGATTCCTGTCTGATCTCATCTGTCAACCTGTCCATCACCATTGCAAATAAGAAAGGGCTCAGAGCTGATCCTTGATGCAATCCCATCTCCACCTTAAACACATCTGTCACTCCTACTGCAGACCTCACCGGTGTCACACTACCCTCGTACATATCCTGTACCACTCTTACATACTTCTCTGACACTCCCGACTTCCTCATACAATACCACAACTCCTCTCTAGGCACCCTGTCATATGCTTTCTCTAAGTCTACAAAAACACAGTGCAGCTCCTTCTGACCTTCTCTGTACTTCTCCATCAACACTCTCAGAGCAAACATCACATCTGTAGTGCTCTTTCCCTGCATGAAACCATACTGCTGATCACTAATCATCATGTCCCTTCTTAACCTAGCTTCAACTACTCTTTCCCATAACGTCATGCTGTGACTGATCAATTTAATCCCTCTGTAGTTACTACAGCTCTGCACATCACCCTTATTCTTAAAAATCGGTACCAAAACACTTTTTCTCCATTCCTCAGGCATCCTTTCACTTTCCAAAATTTCATTAAACAATCCAGTTAAAAACTCCACTGCCATTTCACCTAAACACCTCCATGCTTCCACAGGTATGTCATCTGAACCAACAGCCTTTCCATTCTTCATCCTCTTCATAGCTATCCTTACTTCCTCCTTGCTAATCCATTGCACTTCATGATTCACTATCCCCACATCATCCAACCTTCTCTCCCTCTCATTCTCTTAATTCATCAACCCCTCAAAGTATTCTTTTCATCTGCTCAACACACTCTCCTCGCTTGTAAGTATGTTTCCCTCATTATCCTTTATCACCTTTACTTGCTGCATATCTTTCCTAGCTCGGTCCCTCTGTCTAGACAATCGGTACAGGTCATTTTCTCCCTCCTTAGTATCCAACCTTTCATACAACTCTTCATATGCCTTTTCCTTAGCCTTCACCACCTATCTCTTTGCCATGCACCTCATCTCCTTATACTCCTGTCTACTTTCTTCGTCTCTCTGACAATCCCACTTCTTCTTTGCCAGCCTCTTTCTCTGTATACTCTCCTCCCATCCACACCATGATAAAACAATTTGAACCCACCTCCGATACACCTAGCCTTACTCCCCTTCCATCTGGCCTCTTGCACACACAATATACCAACCTTTCTTCTGTTCATCATATTGGCTAGCTCTCTCCCTATACCAGTCATACTGCCAACATTCAAAGTTTCGACCATCACTACCACAGTCCTAGCCTTTCTCCTCTCTTCCTGCCTTCGGCCATGCCTTCCACCTCCTCTCCTCCTTCGGCCAACAGTAGCCTAATTTCTGCCAGCACCCTGTTGGCTAACAGTACTGGTGGCAGTCATTGTTAACCCGGGCCTCAACTGATCTGGTATGTAAATATTTACTGGTGTCCACATGAATAGTTTGGCCAAGTTTTACGCCGGATGCCCTTCCTGACGCAACCCTCCCCATTCATCCGGGCTTGGGACTGGCACAAAGAAATGCACTAGCTTGTGCATCCCCAGTGGCTGGGTTTAAATAAACATCAATAAATAAATAAATTCTCCCTTAGATAAAGAGATGCTTTTTGACCCTTCTGCAGCTTCGGGGCTTAAGAAATGTGATGAAAAGGAAAATGTTATTTAAGAAGCGTCTCATATTTTTTCAACTCTCCTTTCTTAAACCAAATAGTAATTTCCCTCTTCTTCTCAGCTTCCTTTTCCAATCAGCAATTTAAACAGAGAGAAGTCAGAAAACAGGGTTTTAAAAACAATAGGAAAGGTTGGCAGGGAGGGAAGGGGGAAGAGCCTGTACAGGTGGATAATCATGCATGTTGCAAGGACTATCCTTCATTTTTAGAGGTTTTTCCTGTCTTTTTTAGAGTCGCTGAGACTTCACCTTCTCTTGTAAGATCAGATTATATCAGACAGTTGGGTTATAAATGTAGTCCATTGGGGGTACACTTGGCAGTGGGAATCCCTCCCTCCTTTCTAGGGGATTCCTGCTTGTCCAGGGAACAGATCATTCTGTTTCTTCCCATGTTGTAACAAATGCTGTCTCAGGGAGTCATAGAGCCTTTCAGCCTCCTAGGCAAATATTTTTATTCAAGAATTTTCCTAGTTCCCAAACCAGAACAATTTTTAAGGATGAGGCGTAATTGTTCTTTTTTAACTGTTTTGTCAAGATTCCAAAGTTCAGAATGCTATTTTTTTGGTATCTTCTCTCTCTGATTACCCCTCTAATTTTCGTGGTAAAGCTGAATCTAAAAGACATCCATCACCTTATTCCTATTGCAGAGCATTGTAGGTGTTTCTTAAGATTTGCTGTCTGGCTCACATAATCAGGTATCTGTATTACCATTTGTACTATCCGCAACAGTAAGGGTATTCACAAAATGCCTAGCTCAAATCATTGCTTACTGAAGACTTCAAGGCAATAATTTTTCCATCTTTGGGCAATTGACTTATCTTTGCAGATTCTTAACAACTGTTCAGAAACTTCTACTCAGTCCGGAGTTTCAAATCAACTTTCAGATATCTCCAGTCACCTTTTCTCACAGAACAATTTTCCTGGGATGTTTGCTGGACTCTGCATTGGGGAAAAAAAACTTCCTTCCTCCAGACAAAGTAGACATGCTTCAACAGTTCTTTCTGGATTTCTCCATTCAAAGTCATGCATCTGCAAGTAGATATGTTTCAACAGTTCTTCCTGGATTTCTCCATTAAAAGTCATGCATCTGCAAGGGAGCTTCTCAGGATTCTGGGGTACATGACATCAGTGATTGTCATACTTACCCTAGCCAGACTACATATGAAAAAATAGTGTTACCTCAGATCAGTCTGAACTCAGCACACCCTTTTTCCTTTTAAATCATGATTCTGGGACACATAAAAAGGGAGGCTGGATGGTGGTTAGACCAGAGAATTTGCAATCTGGATTTTCCATTCTCCCTTCCAAACCCCTCCAGTCAGTCACCACAGAGACTTCAGACCTGGCATGGGGTTTCCAGTGGGGTAAAAGTGTATGCTCTAGGGGATCCTGTAGACAGACACAGAAGCACATAAATATCAGAGAGATGTTGGCAATTATCAGTGTTTTGATAAAGCATTTAGTAACTGCCTCTGTCCATTAGTAGTACATGAGACAGTCCTGGGGAAAATGTTCTGTTTCCCATCCAAAGATCCAAGCTGCATTTGAATAATGGATAGGTATGAACTTTGTTTTATGTGGATGGGGAGCCTGTTCCAGAACAGTGGTATCCTCTGCAAGATATACCTGTCCCTCCAAACCATTTTGTTGATGTTGCAGAAAAGGTTAAGATCCCTAGACTGAGTATTTCTAATGACATTTAATTTGATAATGTGCAATAAATCCATCAGCATCGAGTCAGAGGATACCTTGCATGCCAGTCATAGGTCACCTCTTACCAGTCTGTAGGATACAGAGTATCATGACAGGGTTTTGAGTCACTCCATGTGGCACATATTGGTTAGACCGTTTATCCTTTTAGTAAGGTATCTATGTAGGAGTTTCAGTTCTTACATGTATCTGGACAGACACACGCCAAAAGGGCCATTATATTCAATTAGTGATCCAATAAGGGCTGAGTAAAGGGGGACTGTGATATCTCTAGATCTAGACACAGCCCTTTTTTCATAAGCTGTGCAGTATAGAAGGACTTTCTTACAACAGTGGACACATTGGTCAAAAGTTAGATCACTGTCCACATAAGTTCCCAAATCCCAAACAACTTGGTCAACTCTTAGGGGTGTATTGTCAGTGTGATATTTCCCTGAGGGGTAGATGTCCTTCCAAAGGGTACAATAATGCATTTTTGGCATTTAGTTTCAGTCCATGATTTTGGAACCAGTTATTTATTTGGCACAAACCTTTCCATAGGATGGCTAAGTAATTTGGGGACTTATTGACTGCACCATGCTTGCAGTCAGTTGCTAAATTAGTCAGCCAGAGCCCTTAGGTATTGGCTTTTACTTCAGAAAAGTGGATGCCAAACAGGAGATGTCCCAGCACAGAAGCCAGGGGGACGCCACTGGTGACTCATCTCTTTGTGGTGGTAACTTCTGTTATTTTGCCTTCATCCATTGCTTTGGTGACTTTTTCAAAAAATATCCATCAGACTGAGTAAGCATAACCTGCCCTTGATGAATCCAAACTGAAACAGGCACAGTGTTTGTAGGTTTCCTATGTCCTGATTGATTAGTTTCATGATATGGCTTTTCATGGCTTTGCATAGGAGACTAGTCAAACTTATGGGTCTATAATTCCCTGGGTCAGTAGAAGGTCTTCCCTTATGCAGGGAAATTACTTTAGCTGTTCTCCATTCACTTGGTACAAAACCTGTATGGTGGTTGAGATTGAACCGTGTTGTTAGGGGTGAGGCTAAGTCATGCTTTATTCTATTTAAGATGCATTCAGAGTTATTGTCAGGACCCATCATTGCAAGAATTTTAACTTTTGATAGCACTTTTAGGACTTGGTCTTGTGTGATAGCTGGAGGCTATCATATCTGGTAAGTCACTGTTGTAGCAATCTTTCCTCCCTATGAATCCCCTATTCTTATTTTCATGTTGGCAGGGTATAGATATGTTCACCTTTTTTTTGTATATAGTTACTGTTTGGTTTGTTTCTTAGCATTGTTGCATTGTACGTCAGGGCTTATGCCTCCCTTCCCGGCAAAAAAAATATGCTCTGAAGCCTTTCAAGTTCCATTTGCCTTTTATGGAACTCTGCTTGAGCTCCTGATAGCTGGACCATGAGGAAGGAGCCAAAAACACTGTGAAATTCTGAGACAGGAGTTAAGACCCATATAGCTTAGGCTACTGCAGACATGATCTATTAAAACATCTACAGTTAGTAAGTTTACTTACTCAGCTACAGTTTTCTCATCACAGAAAACTTTATGTACAGTGTAGTAGCATGGCTTTAGAGTCATTTAAGATTTCAAAAATTACCTGTTTTCTGTCATTTCAGAGAGAGAATTGTTTAAGGTCATTGGTTGACTGAGTGCTTTTCTGCTGTGAGAAACATTTCTGCAGTTTATTTCTAAGTAGTGGGGATATTTGTAGCATTGTCCATATTCAGGCTTGTATTTGGGCCTAGTGTTTGTGGAGGCTGTGTGTCTGAGCACATATTCAGGGACATCTTGGTTTAGCCAAAGCCATCAGGCATTTTAGTGAGAGAGAATTGTTTAAGGTCATTGGCTGACTGAGGTAACCTGGACTACAGCTTAGACTAAGCACCTCATTGGTTCTTTTGAGCTTTTTGTTTCTTAAAAGTTGTCTCAGGTTTCAACTTTCTGTTACCTAAGAAGATAAGTTGTGAGTGTTACTGCCATTTCACACTGAGCTAATCACAGGAAGGACACTGAGCAAACTCAGATCTGTAATATATAACATTAAGTATCCTGTTTTTTTGCCTATTTTTCGAGTTATTTATAGCACTTTGTCTACTGTATATTTTTCTAGCTATACTGTGTGATGTATTAACTGAAAATTGTCCACTTTTATTAAGCATCTGTTGGGTTGTTTGTTTCTGATAACTTGTTGCAGTTAAACGCTTTCTCTAGAGGCTCCTTTTGCTGTTTAAAACTTTCATTTAAAGGCTCACTGCTGCTTTTCTGCTGTGAGAAACATTTCTGCAGTTTGTTTTCCACCCTCACTCCCTATTGGTATGGTGCTCTTATAGTTGATGGCTTTGCAGTTGCCCGCCCCTACTATAAATTTGATCTGGGACCCTCCTCCCAGTCTAGTGTCATTACCTCATTCTACCCAATACAGGGAGAACATTTGAGAAGGCCAATCAGCTTAGTTTCTGCTACTCCTTTCTCTCTTTCCACTAAAAAAATAAAAAAAATGTCTAATCTTGTTTCCTGCCTTTCCTGTGGGTAGCCTAGTCTGGATATAGATTTGCTGTGTCCAGGACTATTTGTAGGTTTCTAGGTCCTCAAGCCTTTCTGTGTTGGAGGGAAGCCTTCTAGCTTAATTTTGTTTCTTACAACTAGCCAGTTTTTTGTTTCAGCACTCAAGTCTGTTTCTTTGAGCTCAGCACTTGTTCAGAACATATTGTAAGCACTAAATAAGCTACAAATTACTACAGCACTCAACTTTCCTCACTGTCTAGAGGAAAACAGTTTCTAGTACTTAACAAATAAGCACCTATCCAGGCATGTCTAAGGGTCAGCTCCCGGTGTTTTCTCCTGTCTACCTGATGAATCTGGGCATCTTGGGGCAATGCAATAATTGCCTCATGTACACAGAAAACCCTCTCCTCCTACCACCCAACACTACAACCTGTGAGAGATGCACTTATATAGCCAAACTGGAAGCAAAGCTCTCTTCACCCAAGACTGGACTAGACAGTCAAGAGGAGAAGGTAAACACTTACACCACACCACACTCAGCACATAGTCCTTCAAAATCTACACCACCAAAACACACACATAGAAACACAAAACACACATCTACATTCGCGGAGGCTCTCAGTAAAAACCCGCCCAAGCAACAGGTACCTCCAAAGCAGAAACACAAGCAATCTCCACCCCCCAACACAACCCAAATGACACATAGCCTACAAACTCAGTGTGCCACTCAACCACAGCCCATAAGACTTAACAACGTACCCAACACTCTAGTCATAGGTGACTCTATAGTCAGGCACACTGATGTTCCACTCACCAGGCTAAACAAGGAGAAAGTTACTGTCAGCTGCCTGTCAGGTGCCAAGATCCGCCACATAATGCATGCACTCAGGTCACTCCACAACAAGTACAAATATGACTCTGTCATTGTCCATGTTGGTGTGAATGACCTGAGACGTACCTCCTTGGACTACATGAAAAGGGACATGGAGGAGCTGTCCGATCTTGTAGCCCAGGCAGGTATGACCCTAGCCCTGAGTAGCATCCTGCCATCCCCCAGAATGATACCACAGTACAAGGACAAAATGATTGACTTCAACAATTGGCTAAGCTTCTGGTGTCATTCTAAGGGGATCCAGTATCTGTCTGCCTGGGATGACATGATCAACAAACCACGATTCTTTGCCAGAGATGGCTTGCACCTGTCGTCCCTGGGATTCTGGATATTGGCTAAGGCTCTAGCCACCCCTATAGTGCCTTTTTTTAGGCAAGGTTCAAATGACAAATTCACCACCCTAACAGGTACAGGAAAGAAGAATCTGAGGGTATTGCTACTCAATGGTTGAAGTCTAAACCTCAAAATGCGCTCACTCGAGGCACTCCTTAAAATGGAGAACATCAACATCTGTGCAGTGACAGAGACCTGGTTCAAGGCTCCAAAGAGTACCCCTGCATTACCAGGCTATAATTCATAACACATCTTTCGGCCACCTAACCTGGACCAAAACACTAAAGGTGGAGGCGTGTCCATATTCATTAAGAATATCCACACCTCCAGGCTAGTTGCTCAGCATAATGCATCCGAGATTATCCAAGTGCAACTAACTCTGGGCAAGACCGCAATCCAAATTGTAGCTTGCTACAGATCCCCCACCATGCCCCAGGATTCCCACTCCTCATTTCTTAATACACTGGAAAATATTAGGGTACAACCTAACACCCTAATAATGGGTGATTTCAACTACCCTACCATTAAATGGGAAAGCTACTCATGTACCAACTCTTGTGCTCAACGTTTTCTGGAATTCATGAATTCCAATGCCATGGATCAACTTATCCACACCCCCACCAGGAGCAGCAATATCCCAGACCTGGTTATTACCAACATGGGCAACCGGTGCTCCACACCAGAGGTCAATTCCTCATTGGTCAGATCCGACCACAAGCTAATCACCCTAGACATACACATCCCTCCCCTACCCCCATTAGGGAAACCACAGTAAAACATTTCTCCAAAGCCAACTTCACGCTTCTTAAGACAGAAGTGGCAAACTTCACGACACCCATGCTGACGGACAATAGAGGTATGACTGCTGAATCCTACACAAATGCACTTTATAAGCACTTACACGAGTGCATGGATCATGCAATCCCTAACAGAACCAAGATGCTATCCTCCAAAAAAAGGAAGCCAATCTGGTGGTCCCCTGCCATAAACAAACTCTACAACAGAAGAAGGAAACTGCTGCAAAAAAGAGTAAAATACAATGATTGGAGAAACTCCCTGGTCAGCCTCAGTAAGAAGTTGAGATCCCTCATAAAATCCTCCAAAGCTAGTTATGAAAACAATATCGCCACTGACTCTAAAGACAACCACAAAGCATTCTATAGCTATGTCAAGAATCTCAATGGCAACACTCAGATCTGCTCTGAGTTACAGCACAATGGCACTAAATATACAGAATCAACTGATATTGCCAACATCCTGGCAGATAGGTTCAGTGCTAACTTTACCCCCCTGTCATCCCCTAAAGGGCCCATCTCTATACCAGAAGAATGCAAAGTTCCTGTAATCATGGCTGCACAGGTAAAAAACACACTATCCAAAGCCAAGAACACAGCATCCATGGGACCTGACGACATCCCAGGCTGTGCTTTACATGAACTACAGAATGAACTGGCACCTCACCTAAGTACCATGTTCAATCATAGCCTCACCTCAGGCTATGTGCCCACTGAATGGCACACAGCGACAGTTATCCCACTCCACAAAGGGGGAGCCACCACAGACCCCGGAAACTACCACCCCATTAGCCTAATGAGCCTGGTCTGCAAGTCTATGGAATGTATCATCATGGAACTTATAAACAATGACATTGGTAATCTCCAAACTCAGGACCCCACCCAGTTTGGGTTTGTAAAAGCCAGGTCATGTCTCCTAAACCTGATAGACTTCTTTGAAGCAGTCACCAAAGCCGTAGATGAGGGTAAGGTGGTTCACACAGCCTATCTAGATTTCGCCAAGGCTTTCAACACCATCCCCCACTCTGGAATTATAGATAAACTCACTAAATTAGGTATAAATCCCTATGTCACAAGATGGGCTGCCAACTGGCTCACTGACAGAACCCACACTGTGAAAGTAGCAGACTCCAAATCCAACTTCAGACCAGTGACAAGTGGATTACCACAGGGTTCAGTCCTGGGTCCTCTCCTGTTTGGTATCTACTTCTCTGAAGTACAGGCCAACACAGAAGGTCTTTGGCTAATGAAGTTCCCATATGACTGCAAACTAGGAGCCATAATCAAAACTCCAAAAGATGTGGACATCCTACAAAAGGGCCTCGCTGAGACAGATGCATGGTGTCAAAGCCATGGCCTCATGCTCAATGCCAAAAAGTGCATTGTCATCCCTTTTGGTAAAAACTCAGTACCCATGAACTACCACATAGGCGGTAGTCTACTTAACACTGAAAGTGTGATAAGAGACCTTGGGACACAGGTGGACAGTAGTCTCTCCTTTGATAATCACATCGCCACAGTAGTCAGGAAATACTTCTACGTGGCATACATCATCACAAAAGGTTTCTCATCCAGGAAAAAAGAGGTCATTGTTCCCCTGTACTCGTCACTCATTAGACCCATTATAGAGTACAATGCCCCTTTTGGTATGTACCTCACAAGACATCTACAACAACTGGAAAGGCCACAGAAATACCTCACAAAGAGGATTACTGGCCTCAAAAAGATGCCCTATGCAGACCGTCTCAAAAAACTGCAGCTTTACTCCATTGCATATCGCCTACTCAGAGGCGATCTCTGCCTAACACACAAAGCTATGTCAAACCCAGAGCTTTTAGACATGCTCCACTTAAAGAAATCCCAATCCCTATGAGCTACACAGTCTAGGGACCCAAACCTTGTCACCACAATAAACAGAACATGCTGGAGGAATAGATTCCTGTCCCAGAGACTTCCCATACTCTGGAACAAACTACCTATCTATATCAAACAAAGCTCCTCATTAGCACTCTTCAAGAAAAATCTTGATGATTGGATGGGAGATAGGAAATTCACCCCAGGGATCACTTCTGTGGCTCTGCTCGACAGTGGCACAGGAAAATAATTTTCTTGGGTGGGGAAAGCCGGGGTACCTTGGCTAGGCTTATATAGGCCCTAGGGCCATAGCCTAGTACCTACCTATGAACCTATGAACCTATAATATAGATCCTTATTCTGTATTGTTTGTTAGTTTCTGAGAATATTTGCAACAACGTATGAGAGTCAGAGTTTAGTAAAAACCCATCATGAGGATAGTTCATACCACTTTGACTAATAGTACACTCTTCACATTATGTCAAACATAAGTTCTATACTGCTTCTGGCAGTTTCTGCAAATGCTTATGATCAGGAGCGGCCTTAGGTCAACTGGTGCCCTAGGCAAAAGGGCTCCACAGCGCACCACCACCACTACCCAGTGCCCCGTTCCTGGTCTACCTACACCAAATAAATACTGGAAAAGCACCCCTGCTAGAGTGTCGACCTAGTTGGCCTCCTAGTTGGCCTATGCCTAAGGCCGCCTATGCTTATGATTCCTTTTGCTGGCTCTCTTGTTTTGGCTTTGAAAGAGATGTCTGATTACTGTTTACTGTTCTGTTTATTATATCTGTTTCATTTTGTGAATATTTTAATTGTAATGGTGCTTGCTTGGGAGAAACACCCTAATAAGCTGAACATGATCTTCAATAGTTTGTCTAACTATAATGCCTTGCATTGTACTCTTAAATGCAAGATTTTGCACTTTTATGTTCATCTTTCCCCTTTTTTCAAAGTTGGAATAATCTTTGATGATATCAAAACAACACTTTTTTCCATCTGTTTTCCTAAATTAACAATTTTGTTGATTGTCTGCTGCCTGGAAGTACTAATAAGAACCCAAATGGTATTTCAGTTTCAAGTATCTACCCATAATACATTGAGACGTAGACAAACCTATGGACTGCTCTTCTTGTATTCCAAAATATGTAACATTAAGATGAACTGGAATTTTCACTCTTTATAAACAGATTTGTCACTGTTTGCATTATGTGTTCTGCTTGTTTTTTGTTTTGAGAGTTATCTGGGACTTGAGGTTACACATCTGAATTTACAGTAATTCTGAAATATGCAAACAAATTCTTGGCTAACAACTTGGGAGTGATGCTAGCTAGTACTTTATTTGGAATTGCGTGTCTTGCAGTTTTTACTTTTAAGGCCATCTCTGCACTTTGGCTTCTTGAATCTCAGAGGTGTACGACCTTCAGAAGTTTATAATAATAATACAGAGTGGAACATTTAAATGTTTGTGTTAAAGTAAATCTTTAGCTTCTATCCAGTGTAATTGTGGAGTATCATGAAGTTTTAGCCCTTTTGTCTTTGATTTCTAAGCAAACTACATACTTTACAGTTTTGAATCATTTGCTTTGTTTGTTCTGACATACCAGGCAATAAAAACATTGCATAGTCAATCTGTCTTTGCATTGGTATTTGCTTGTAGCTGTATCAGAATTGCCACACTGTCTTCCTCGAATAACACACTTTGAAGAACAAAGTTCATGACTCTATGGGAAAATAAGCTCTTGTTTTGGAGTGAAGTCACCCAGTATTTTCTGGATGTCTTGAAATACTGACATCTCACAGTAACTGCAATTAGAAGTCATCTTGGATACACATTTTGAGTTTTTGAAGTTTCTCTGCAGACATTGACAGTTCTGAAACAACTCACACTGCTTCTAGATCTTTCTCAAACAAGTCCTTTTGCACTCTAGACCTAGACCCAAGTGAATAAACTGACGGTATGGTAAAGCTTACCAGGCTTGTATTGAAATTTTGAATGTCATACTTTTTTAATTATAATATATTCTCTGGAGATTTGCAGGTCGTTTATGTTGTGGTATTGTTTTAAATATGTTCCTTCTGGGTTTATGATCTGATTCCACTTTGATTCAGTTGTATAGCTATAGATCTGAACATTTTGGCAACCAAATACATGGTTAAAATCTCACTCGATTTCAACATAACTCTGTCAAGAATCTGGTAAGGCTGTTTATTTATTTAATTATTTATGTATCTTTGTTTACTGTGAAACTCCAACTAGGATAAAACCACCTTTCAGAGGAGGCTCGGGAAGAAAAGCTACACATTTAACACCAGTTTACACATACATGTAAAATACAGTTACATGACACCAGAAGGAATATAAAATATAGGTAGGTGTACATGTTTGTGTCTTTCAGCTTTTCCCAGTTAGGGGTCGCCACAGCGGAACTCCGGTCCGCTAATGATTGGCAGTAGAGTTTTATGTGCTGGCTTGCCGGGCCTAACACACAACCTTCAACGAAGGAACGCCCGTTCATGCATGTCGCCACCCAGAAAACGCTCTAACTGAGAATCGAACGGGCAACGTCTAACTGTGAGGCGACAACACTACCGCAGCACCACCATACATTGGAGAAAAACTTTACAATAACTTACATAAACATAATTTCACAGGTTCATAGGAGATTACTAGGCTAACAGTTCAAGAGCCCTTACAAGTCTAGCCAGTTTTGCCTAGATTTTATCCAATTTTCTAACCTAGCGGACGGATAACACGGGTCAGCTAGTGGGGTTTTGACAATTTTTACAGACTCCCTCTATCCATAAGGGACATGGGGCCATCCCAGGAGTGAATTTGTGATTTCCCATCCATTGCCCAGATTGCACTTAAACATAGTTAGGGAAAGGCTCTGCTTCATGTGAATAGGAAGCCTATTCCAGAGGAGGGGCAGTCTCTGGGGCATATATCTGTCTCTTTAGCATGATGTTTTTTAATGTCAGAGGTGATGTTTAGATTTCTGGAGCTGGTAACCCTCGTGCACTTAGTTTTGCATATATGCAACATTTCCATCAGGGCTGGGTCAGAGACTGCCATACAAGTCAGGCATAGATCACCCCTCAGTAATTGGTAGGAAACTAAATAAAGTGATAGGGTTTTTAATTGGTCTACATATGACATGTTGGTTATACTCTGTATTTTTTTGGTGAGAAACCTCTGCGGACACTCCCAACTATTGCAGGTGCCTGGTGCATTGTACTCCATTATTGTTCTGATGAGGGCCAAGTACAGTGGTACAATGGCATCCTTAAATCTGGATGCTATGCCTTTACTTATAAGCTCAGCCACATAGAAGGATTTCCTCACCACCTTGGAAACATGGTGGTCAAAATACAGATTACTATCTATCTGTCTGAGTACACAGATTTCTCACCACAGGGTCCACTCTTGAGGGGGTTGGTATCAATGTTGTTATTTGCAGGGGTATTTGATTTCCCAAAGAGTATTATTAAGCACTTCTCATTTCATTTGAGGCCATGGCTCTGACACCAATCGTTAGTCTACATCAGACCTTTCTGTAGGATAGCAACATCTTTCGGGGAGTCACATATTGCCCCCAACTTACAGTCATCAGCAAACTTGATCAACCAAGGGCCATCTGCATTTGTTTTGACATCTGAGAAGTATATCACAAACAGGAGGGAGCCCAACACTGAGCCCTGTGGTATTCCACTGGTGACTGGGCTGTTGCTGGATGTGGATTCCCCCATTCTAACAACATGCGCCCTATCCATGAGCCATTTGGCTATCCATCTGGTGATGCAGAGGTTCATGCCCAATTTTGGGAGTTTATCTGTAATACCCAAGTGAGGTATTGTGTCAAATGCCTTGGCCAGGTCAAGGTAGATGGTATGCACTGTCTTTCCCTCATCCATGGCCTTGGTGACCTTCTTAAAGAAGTCCATCAGACTGAGCAGGCATGACCAGCACTTGACGAAGCCGAACTGGGTTGGATGCAAAGTCTGGAAATGTCCTATGTCTTTAGTCATGTCCATGATTATCCTTTTCATAGACTTGCATACAAGGCTTGCCAGACTTAGGTATC
Organism: Protopterus annectens; assembly: GCF_019279795.1. Lineage (NCBI taxonomy): Eukaryota > Metazoa > Chordata > Ceratodontiformes > Protopteridae > Protopterus > Protopterus annectens. The sequence goes on from NC_056729.1 coordinate 946,044,661, forward strand.
AGTAGTTTCCAGGGTCAGTTGATGATCCCTCTTGTGCAGAGGGATGACTGTTACTGTCCTTTCCAGGGACAAAGCCTTTCTCGAGCCTGTGGTTAAGTAGCAATCCAAATGGATCTGCTAAGTCACGTTTCAAGCTATTTAATAGGCACAATGGAATTCTGTTAGAGACCATTGATGCTGTGTTTCTAGCTTTAGGGAGTGCAGTGACGACCTGTGTTTTTTTTTTTTTGTTATAACAGGCAATTGAATGGTAGAGGGTATTTCATGGTGAGTAACAAATGGTGATGAGGGGGTGACATTTCTGCTGAATTTATCAGCCAGCAGGTTTGCTATTTCTTCTGGCTGATAGTGCCATCTACAACCAACTCAGCACATTGTTGAGTGTTTCCCTTAAGATTTTGGACATAACTAAAAATGCTTTGTGGATATCATTTACTTGGGAGGTTATTTTAATCTCATATTTAGCTTTTGAAGACTTGTCTAATTACCTGATTTGCTGTTAAGACTAATTATGGATTTTGTCTCTGTTTTGCACTCTCCCACATCTAGACAGGAATTTCTTCCTTCTGTTGTATAGTCTACTTTTGCCAGAGGCCCACCAGGGTGGCCTTTTTTTCTGGCTAGACCTGAATTTAGTTTGGTCAGGTACTGCTGTTTTTATGCAGTTGTTTAAGTGGTTGTACAGGGTATTGTGTATATGTCTACATAGGCCTGCATGTTTTCGGGGTTAGTGGAAGCTTTAAAATTTCCTATACTATCAAGTAGTAGAAGGTAATTTGCCTTAGAAAAATTCTTTAGGGTTTTAGGATTTGATGGGGGTTCTACCATGACATTTATTTCAAAGGAGACTGATTCATGATCTGATCATACCAATGAGGACATTGCACTGGAGGGTGTTCCCCCATGCTTGTGAGCACTGTCATAAGAATATTTGAGCCCCTAGTGGGAATGCAGACCAACTGTTCCAGAGCATTTGCATTGACAAAGTCCAGGAATATCTGAGTCTGCATGTTAGTAGTCATGCATGTTTCCCAGTTTATGGAGGAGTAGTTAAAACCACCCATGACTACTGTGTTGGGCTGAATGGTAAGTTATTCTAGTAACTGCCGGTATGTGGAATGGTTTTCATGGTTCATGGCTGGGGATCTGTAGCCAGCGGTGATATGATGGAGGATTTTGCCTGTGGTCAGCTAGACATGGAGTAGCTCAAGTGAGTCATCCTGCTTGACCAAGCTTGCGGTGTGATTGTTATTTTATGTAAATGAAAACACCTACTCCTTCTATTTTTTTTCAGAGGGTGGTCTGAATGTGTGATAGGCAATGCAGCCTTACATTGCTTGAGTGCTATCTGCAGTCATGAACCACACCTCTGTAACTGCACAGATATCAACATTCTCCAGAGCAAGGAGAGCTTCCAGGGAGTGTAGTTTCTTGTTAAGACTCCTAGCATTGAGCAGTAGTTCCTTCAGCTTGACATTAGAAGAGTTTGTTACACTGTTAGGTCTGTTGGCGTAGCACTGCCTAAAAAGGCACTATGGGGGTGGCTAATGCCTTGGCCACTATTCAAAAACCTAGAGGCAACAGGTGCAGACTGTCTCTGGCAAAGTAGTGTTGTATGTCGATCATGTCATCCCAGGCTGACAAATAATGGATCCCCTTGAAATGATACCAGTAGCTAAGCCAATTATTGAATGATTCAATGATTTTCTGTTTGTATTGTGGTATCATTCAAGGTGAGAGTAGAATGCTGTTCAATGTGAAGCTTAGACCAACTTGTGACACATATTCAAAGAGGTCCATCATGTCTCCATCCATCCTCAACCCCTTTTTCCCATTTTACACATAGGGTCAGGGTGTCACCTCAACAGTTGCAATGATCTCGAGCCAAGGTTTACACCACTGGGTGGCTAGCCCTGTTGCAGTAGTTCATTCATACCACTCACTCACACACATACTCTTAGCTATGGTCATTTTAGGGTATCCAATCCACCTACTGCTTCTCTGTCTTCATATAATCCAGGAAAGTACATCTCCGGTCATTCACATCCACATGGATTATGACTGAGTCATACTGGTACTAGTGGTTGCGTGACCTGATTGCCTGCATGATCTGTCAAATCCTGGCCCCTGATGGGCAACTGAATGTAACCCTCTCTTTATACAACCTGGTGAGGGGGTTCATAGGTTCATACTAGGCTATCTGCCCTAGGGCATTTATAAGCCTAGCCAGAATGTGTTTGGCTTTCGCCACCCAATTTAAATTTATTTTGCTATGCCCTTTTTCGAGGTTAGTATACTGTGCCTCTGTCTAACAGTGACACAGAAGTGATACCCGGGGTAAACCTACGATCTCCCATCCACTCATCAAGATTCCTCTTGAAGAGAGTCAATGAGGGACTCTGCCTAACCTGGACTGGGATTTTATTCCAGAGTGAAGGGAGGCTCTGGGTTATGAATCTGTCCCTCCAGCATATCCTATTTATTTCACTGCTGAGGTTCAAGTCTCTCGAGCACGTAGCTTGATGGGATTTGGATTTTCTGAGGTGCAGCATGTCCATTAATTCCGGGTTGGACATGGCTTTATACGTCAGACACAGATTGCCTCTGAACAGGCGGTACGCCACTGAGTAGAGCTGGAGTTTCTTTAACCGGGCAGCATATGGCATCTGTTTGAGCCCTTTGAGCCTCTTGGTGAGGTACTTTTGGGGTCTTTCCAGTTGCTGCAGGTGTCTGGTAAGGTACATCCCAAAAGGGGCATTGTACTCAATTATGGGCCGGATGAGGGATGAGTAAAGAGGCACGATGAAGTCCCCTGATCTAGATGTGAATCCCTTCATGATTAGGTGGGCTATATAAAATGTTTTTCTAACCACTTTGGCCACGTGGTTGTCAAATGAGAGATTGCTATCAACTTGGGTCCCCAGGTCCCTAATTACTTCTTCTGTACTTAATGGATTACCACCTATGTGGTAATTTGTGGGCACTTTGTTTTGCCAAAGGGATTACTATACACTTTTGGCATTTAGCTTGAGGCCATGGCTCTGGCACCAGTTGTCTGTTTCTATGAGGCCCTTTTGGAGGATGCTTGTGTCGACTGGAGAGTCGATTATGGCGCCCAGTTTGCAGTCATCTGCGAACTTGGTCAGCCACAGTCCTTCCGTGTTGGCCTGTACCTCCGAGAAATATATACCGAACAAGAGAGGTCCCAGGACTGAGCCTTGTGGGACACCACTTGTAACTGGTTTGGAGTCTGACATGGCTCCAGCAATTCTAACCATGTGGGTTCTGTCCTTGAGCCAGTTTGCAATCCATCTAGTGACATAGGGGTTTATATTTAAGCTGGTGAGCTTATCTATAATGCCCGAGTGGGGTATTGTATCGAAGGCTTTTGCGAGGTCCAGGTAGGCTGTGTGGACCACCTTCCCCTTGTCAATGGTCTTGGTGACTGTTTCAAAGAAATCAACCAGGTTTAAGAGGCAGGATCTGCCCTTAACAAAGCCGAACTAGGTAGGATCCAGTGTTTGTAGGTCCCCAATATCTTTATTTATGAGGTCCATGATGATCCTTTCCATAGCTTTGCAGACCAAGCTAGTCAGGCTTATGGGGCGATAGTTTCCAGGATCCGTTGAGGTACCACCTTTGTGGAGAGGGACCACTGTTGCTGTACGCCACTCTTTGGGCACATATCCTGTAGTAAGGCTGAGATTAAACAGTAGTTTTATGTTTGGGTTTAGCTCTTCTTGGAGTTCATGTAGGACGCAGCCCGGGACACCATCTTGTCCCATTGATGCTGTGTTTTTTGCTTTGGAGAGGGCGGCTCTTACCTGAGCATCTGAGATGTCAGGGGGGCAGCACCCTGCGGGGATAGATTTTTGCCCTTTTGGTGGGGAGGGTTTTGCACTGAACTTGTCAGCTAGTATGTTGGCAATGTCTGTGGGTTCGGTGTATTTTTTGTCATTTTGGACTAATTCTGAGCAGATCTGGGAATTACCACCCAGGTTCCTAACATAACTAAAGAAAGCCTTGTGATTATCCTAAGTGTCCTGTGCAATTTTTCTCTCGAAGCTGGCCTTAGACAATTTTATGTGTGCCCGTAGTTTTTTGCTAATACTGATCAGTGATGCCTTCCCTTTTTGAGATTTTGCTCTATCATTTAGTAGCTTCCTCCTTCTATTGTATAGTTTGTTTATGGCTGGGGTCCACCAGACAGGACGCCTGCCTTGGGAAGATTGGGTCTTGGTTTTATTTGGGATCGCATGATCCATGCATTCCTGAAGGTGTTCATAGAACGCGTTTATAAAGGATTCTGCAATCTGGGCCATATTTTCCACAGGCCCGGGGGCTTTGAAGGATTCCACCTCAGTTTTGAGGAGTGTGAAATTTGCTTTAGAGAAGTTTTTCACTGTGGTTTTCTGGGCAGGGGGTGGGGTCGGGATGTGAATATCCAGTGAGATTAGTTTATGGTCTGATCTTACCAGTGAGGGATACACTTCTGGTCTGGAGCATAGAGTCCCCATGTTGGTGATGATCAGGTCCAGTATGTTTTCCCCTCTTGTTGGAGTGGTAACATGTTGTTCCATAGCATTTGAGTTTATAAATTCTAGGAACCTTTGGGGTAGGGTGTTGGAGCTAGAGTAATGCTCCCAGTCTATGTTTGGGTAGTTGAAGTCGCCCAATATAATGGTGTTTGGAAAGACCTTCATATTTTCCAGTGTTCTCAGGAAGGCCGAGTGGAGTTCCTGGGTTTGGGAGGGTGGTCTGTAGCAGGCTATAAACTGGAAGGCAGTTTTACCCACTGTTAGTTGCACATGGATAGTCTCTGATGCTTCGTGCTTTGCCACCAACCTGGAGGTGTGGGTATCTTTGATGAATATCGATACTCCCCCTCCTTTTGTGGTTTGGTCCAAGTTTTGGGGCTGAAAAGCATGGTATGAGGTATAACCTGGTAGTGCTGGGGTGCTCTCAGGAGCCCTGAACCAGGTTTCTGTTACTGCACAGATATCGATGTTCTCCATGCTAAGGAGAGTTTCGAGTGCATGCATCTTGAGGTTTAGACTTCTGGCGTTGAGTAGCATTACTCTTAGTTTCTTATCCCTTGTGATACCTATGGAGGTGGGTTTGTCTTTTGAGCCTTGCCTGAAAAAGGCACAATGAGGGTAGCAAGAGCCTTTGCCAATATCCTAAAGCCCAGGGGTGACAGGTGCAAGCCGTCCCTAGCGAAGCATCGTGGCTTGTCGAGCATATCATCCCAAGCTGACAGGCATTGGATCCCCTTTGAATGACACCAGTACTTAAGCCAGTTGTTGAAATTGATCATCTTGTCTTCATATTGTGGCATCATTCTTGGTGAGGGTAAGATGCTACTCAAGGTCAGGGTCATACCGGCCTGGGCTACATGCTCAGAGAGCTCCTTTATGTCTCTTTTCATGTAGTCCAGGGAGGTACGTCTCAGGTCATTCACACCAGCATGGACAATGACTGAGTCATATTTGTACTTGCCTTGGAGTGACCTGAGTGCTTGTGTTATGTGTCGGATCCTAGCGCCCGACAGGCTGCTCACCGTGACCGTCTTCTTGGTCAGCCCGGTGAGCGGGACGTCAATGTGCCTGACGATAGAGTCACCTATTACAAGTGTATCAGGTGTGTTGTTTAGTCTTAAGGGCTGTGACTGTTTGGCACACTGGCTTTGTAAGATATGTGTTGCACGTGTTTTGTTTTGGGGTAGCGGCTGCTTGGGTGTCTGCTGTGGAGGTCTCTGCTGCTTCAGCAGATCTTTATTTAGAGCCTCTGAGTATGTTTTTGTGTGATTATGTGTTTGGTTTGCTGTCGTGGTAGGTCTATGTGAGACTGGAATTGTAGTGAGTGTGGTTTCCTTCTCCTCCTGACTGGTTATGCCAGTACTGAGTTGAGAGAGCTTAGCCTCCAGTTTGGCTATATGGTTGCATCTCTCACATGTGTTGGAATTTGTTGGGAGGAGGAGAGGGTTGTCTGTGTACATGAGGCAGTTGTAACATTGCCTCAAGATTCCCAGATTCACCAGCTGGACCGGAGAGGAGATTGACAACTGACCTTTGGACATGCTAGAATAATATTGGGAATTCCTTAATAATTGAAAACCAGGGCCAGTGGGGAGTGAGGGTGTAGTGCTTTTAATTTTTAGTGCTGACTTATATAATTGCTTTAGTGAGCAAGTGCCAGGTAACTTAAGTGCAATGTGTTACAGGTAACTTAAATGCAAAACGACAAACAGCAACTTTCTTTCAAGTGAAACAAGGAAATAAGTACAGTAAGCAATGCAGATATCACTAGTGATCCACAGAAGTGCTGAGAAGCCAGATTAGGTGGAATTAGCGTTCCAGGAAATATCAAGCAAACAAACAACAAGCATATAAACAAAGCTAGATTCAGCAGGCCTGGATCTAGTCTATGCTACAGCAAACAAGGTGTACCAATTTCAGTAAGATACAGTTCAAATATTCAGGCACTATAAACCTTTAACCAGAAATTCCCAGCTCAGAAGGGCAGAGTCCAGCCTCTTCCCCCACAAGAGTGCAGACCACAAACCTTCTTAATGTAAAATAACTGGCCTGAAGCCCAAGTGCTTAAACCAGAACTAATACACTTTAAGAATAACAGACACTGGGCTCTCAATCAGCAGTTCCCAACTTAGAAGGATGAAAGCTACCTGTCCTGCCACCACAGTGCATGCCACAAACCTTCCTAATGTAAAACAACTGGTCTGAAGCCCAAGTGCTTAATCCAAAAGACTTAGAATGATAGCTACACTTTAATCAAGTTACTACCAAGCAGTAATAAATGCAATTGAATACTTTAGAGAATGCCTGGATTAGTGGTCAAGTTACACAAACAAAGCTAGATCCAGCAGGCCCGAATCCAGTCTATTCCACAGCAAACAAGGCGCATCAACTTCAGTAAGAAGCAGTTCAGATATGCATGCACTATAAGCCTTCAACCAGAAATTCCCAGCTCAGAAGGGCAGAGTCCAGCCTCTCCTCCCACAAGAGTGCAGACCACGAACCCTCTTAATGTAAAATAACTGGCTTGAAAGCCCAAGTGCTTAAACCAGAATTAATACACTTTTAGAATAACAGACACTGAGCCCTCAATCAGCAGGGGGTGTCCGTGTGTGTCACGATGGAGTCTCCTATGGCCAAGATGTTTGAATGTGTGGTGTTTCACTTTAGGGGCTTGCTTGTGGAGACACTGTGGTGTGTATTTTTATGTGTAGTAGTTGATGTAAACTTGGTCGTGTTTGCATGTGGTTTCTGAGGGCATCTTACGAGGAGAGGGTCTCTGAGGTTTTGGTAAGATACTTGTGAGTTTATTTGTCTTGACCTTATTTAGTGAGAGAAATTATGTGCGTGTGCTGCCAACCTGTTGGTCATTTGATTTGTCAGTATGCAAGAGTTGTCTCTCAATTTTCATTGTGTAAGTACATCTCTCACATACTGTGTTTTAGGATTAAGTGGTTGTCAGTGCACATAAGACAATTGCTACATTGCCTCAGAATGCCCATGTCCACCAGGCTGGCCATAGCATGTACACGTCTGGCATCGGTATATACAATGCGAAACATTCATTAGAAATAGACATAGGGTTGTATAGAGCAAAGAGAGGTGTAATTTTGCAAAATATACCATAACATTTATTCTGATTTATAGAGTTAATGTACCAAATACCTTTTTCACAAGATAATTCAGTAGAAGTTCCTATGTGGCTTGCTGAGATAAGATAGTTCAGTAGAGAAAAACAAGCTCCTTTATTGCACAGAACGACACATACATGGGAATCTAGGAAATAATGATCGTGTCTCCTCGAACTACTAGAATTAGCATATTTTATACCTTTTTTCATTAGACGCACCATTATAGCAACAGTCATAGAAGAGCCACTGACCAATTAGAAATCAACACTACAGCATTAATTTTGATAACTAAGATCTCCTTACTGCTTATTTATGACTTTCCATATTAGGCACGAGTCCCCAGATTCCATGATAGAACTTTCTGCTCAGAACAAATATGTACAGAGGCTGCTGTACCTGCTAGAAATAAGCCCAAAACAAACTCTAAAAACAAACCACACTAGTAGAATTCTAACCTTAATAGGGTATATAACAAATGGAAAAAAGTCATGAGTAAAATCGGGAAAAACAACTCACATAATGGTTGGTGCTCCGTAATTAAACTAAACAAGAAACTAAGAGGACTAATTAAGTCCAACAAGGCCAATTACATGGTTAAGATAGCCTCACAGGCTAAATACAGCCACAGGCCCTTTTACAGCTATGTCTGAATCCTCAAAGGCAGCACACATTACTGTCCCAAAGTGGTTGTCAATAGTACCAACTTCGCTGAACAGAGTGACATAGCAAATTTGCTGGCTGACAAATTCAGCTCAGACTTCACACCTCCAACCTCTTGTCTGCTCTCATGAAATACCTTCTAGCATACCAAATATTGACAGAGAGCAGGTCCTATTGGTGGTGGTCACTAAGGCCAAAAACACAGTCCGGATGGAACTCTGCAATATCCTGTGATGCCTCATAAATAGCTTGAAACATGACCTATCAGGACCACTTGAGTCACTTTTCACATGTAGCATCAAATTAGGCTTTGTACCATGAGAATGGAGAACTGCAACGGTTGTCCCACTTCACAAGGGTGGGCCATCAACCAACCTGAGAAACTACAGACCTATTAGTCTGAGTAGTCTAATATATAAAGCCTTAGAATGAATTATCATGGAAATGATCAACATAGGCATAGACAACCTTCAGATACTGGGCCCCAACCTAATTTGGCTTTGTCAAGGGAAGGTCGTGCTCACTAAACCTGGTGAACTTCTTTAAGAAGGTCAATAAAGGTAATGGATGAGGGGAAGATGGTGAATACCACCTACCTGGATCTGACTAAGGCTTTCAGTACAATACTCTACTCTGGTATAGGTGACAAAGTCATTGAACTGGGCATAAATCCCTGCATAACTCACTGGATTGCCAGCTGGCTCACAGATAGGACCCAGGAATTCAGGACTGGTGAGGCTACCTCCACTGAAAGACTGGTCACCAGTGGGGTACCTCAGGGCTCCATGCTAAAACCTCTCCTATTTGGCATTTACTTTTTGGAGGTAGATGCTAATGTGAAGGGCCTTTGGCTGACCAAGTTTGCAGATGACTGCAAATTAAAGCTATCATAGATCTCCCCATGTCACAAACATTTTACAATAGAGTCTAACACAGACAAATGACTAGTGCCAAAGTCACGGATTAAAACTAAATGTCAAGAAATGCATTACAGTGCCTTTTGTGAAACTGCTATCCAGGGTAATTACACCATCTGTAAGACACTGGGTATTTGAGAACATATGTAGACAGTAATCCAGCCTTTGACCAACATGTGGCCAAGGCAGTAAGAAAATAATTTTGTGTTGCCCAACTTATAAGTAAGGGCATGGCATCCAGGTCCAAGGAAGTCATAGTGCCACTTTATATGATCCTTATCAGACCCATCGAGTATAATGCCCCCTTCAGCATGTACCTGACCAGACCAGTGTAACAGTTAGAACACCTACAAAGGTTTTTTACCAGGGGAATCTAGGGTATAAAAACATCATCCTATACAGATCACCTTAAAGCCTTATCTCTGTACTAGGTCTCCTACAGGTTACTGAAAGGTGATATGTGCCTAACATACAAGGCATCCTCAGATCCAGCTCTGAGGGACCATTTGCACATTCACAAAATGAACAGAATCAGAACCACTAGATCCAAGGATTTAAATTGTGCTTTTGACATACATAAGTCATGTTGGAGAGACAGATATGTGTCTCAGAGGATCCCCATACTCTGGAAAAGGATCCCATTCCATGTGAACCAGAGTCCATCCCTATCTCTTTTTAAGCATAACTTTGACCAATGGAAGGGGAATGTAAATTAAGCCCTGGTCTGGCTTTCATGGCTGTGATAGACAGTGGCAGACAGTAATACCCAAACTAACATACCCACCACATAACCTCTAGAAATGTCCTAACAAACAGTTCCCTTCTTAATAAACACCCATGACACAATTGGTTTGGATTGCTTGGTTAGGCTTATAAAGGCAGTGGTGATTGTTAGCCTAGAATATACTTGTGAACCTAAGGGCCATGTGGTTCTGTAACACCACACTGTACAGTGCAGTCAATTCTTGGGTTATCAAATTAATTGACTCAGAAGTGGAATTACTTAATATTTCCAGGAGCTCAGATAATTTCCTAAGTTTCCAGTTAGATTTACCAACTCATAAACTGGTACAATGCCTGCTCCAGAAATTACCCCATCACCAATATCTATTTGAGCAAGCCCCTCAAAAGTAGTTTGTTGTACAGTATTATAATATACCCAAGATACATCTATTTTACAAACTGTGTTAGGAATGTCTTTAGTGTATCTCATGCAATGAGCATTATGAATCATTTCTTCCAATAAAGCAGCTGTTTGTCGAATGTCTGGAATATCAAGACCAATATAACAACAACCAGACCAATCTGTAGGTAACCGGGGATAAGCTTGATTTCCACAAATGTAGTAATTATCACATAATCCTGCTCTGCCCACCAGCCCCATCAAGAATTTTCCAGGTAAAATTGCAAGCAGTAATTCTGACAAAAGTGTCCCATTTTTACAACAGCAAACATGTCCTTTGACAGTCATTGACAACTGAAGCAACATTACAGTAAGCAGGGTAAAAACATGTATAGTCTTCTGAATTTTAGCAAGAAAAATAAGGTGAAATGCAGTATTAGGCTCGCAATCAATCACGACTATAGAAATCAGTGTAACAGCCCCATCATGTGTAGGATTGCACAAACCTAGCAATTACTAACACTGAAGATCTGTGCATAGGTTTGCAAGGCAGCAGAAAAAGTATTAAATCTCGGATCAATTCTACTTAAATATCTGTTTCTACTTTAAGCAAAGCATGTATGTCTGTTGAGAAATGATTCAGTACTTACAGTTCCAATGGTTGGAGAGGATGATGCACTTACAGGTGGTAAAAGCAGGTGATACAAAATTATAACGAAAAGGTCAGTAATTGTACTTATGGTTGTTCACAAGAAAAACAAACGTTGTAGCTGGAGAAGGTTGTGAAGAAATTGTAAACAAAGATATTGGGTAGGACGTTCGTTTTACAGATGAAATAAGTCACCTAAAGGTTGTCGACCAAGGGCTTTAATTACAGATAATTTTGAAAGGGCATGTTGTCTGGATGAAGCAGTTTCCAAACTGGTGTTGAATCAGTAATGTTGGAATTGGAAACAAGAAAAAATGTTGTCAGACTTGAAGAAGAATCACTGGAAGTTGAATCAGACCATGATGAAGCAGCAGAATCATGTTTTTTAAATTCCTGGTCAGGTAAGAAGTGACACCATAACTGCATTCAGTTCCAAATGCAAGCTGGATGGCAGTTATGCAGTCAGGTTGGATGGCAAACAGGTCACAGTTAGTTACGGATTTGGTTTGGATGGCAAAACATCATGAGCTGTCACTTCCAGATGCAACAATGTCCTTAGTTTGTTGTCTGGTTCAGCTGATTATAAGTTCTGCTGGTTCACATGGTCTGACCTCAGTGGTGTTTCAGCTGTACTCATCACAGGAGGGTCTTTATGATATACTACATATGGGTCCAGGTGGGGATTCCTTCACAGTGGATGACAGCAGCATTGGTCATAGTATGGTCCTTTCATCTGGGACTAAGTGAGCTCCTGTAGGAATGTACTTTAATGCATACAAAGTCTCCAGGACACAGGTCGTGGTGATTCTGCTGTGTTTGTCACTGGACTGCATGCAGAAAGGCACCATGGTATTTCTGCAAAAGAGAACACAGGGATTTACAATATGAAAGCATGGTTTCATCAACATTTTGCAATTCTAATTTTTAAGGAAGGGGTAGCAGACATCCTCATGGGTCTGCTCATAAGAATTCCATGAGGAGACAATTTTCAAGGGGCACTAACCGCACTTCTAATACCAAATAAAAGTAAAGGCAATGCTTCTGGCCATTAAGACCATTTTGTCACAAACTTTAGGTAGTCTAAGCTTAATAGTCTGATTCTATCTCTCCAGTACACCAGAAGCCTGTGGTCTGTATGGACAATGAAATGTTTAATGCTTTACAAAGCTGCTGTATTACTTGATTAGTAAAATGGAATCCTTGGTCAGACTGGATACTACAGGGGACACCAAATGTAGGGATAAGTTCTGCCAATATTTTTTTTGCTAATGTGAGTCATTCTTAATATACAGATGTGCTTCTACCCATCCAGAGAAAATGTAAACCACTACCAAAACATACCTAAATTTCTGTACTTGAGGAAGTTCAATAAAGTCCAGATGATGGGAACAGAAGGGTCCCCAAGGCCTTTTCATTGACTGAACAGGTACAGGTATTGATTTATATACATGATGTTCTAAACCAATTACACAAGTATTTATAAGTGTTACACAACTTCTCAGAGATGAGGAGTATACCAGTTAACAGAAAGTTGTTTTATTAATCCATTTTTACCCAAATGAAAAGGCAAATGTTAGGTTTTTACCAAATGATTTAGAAAGTTTAGTGAGACTACTAATCAGCTATCTGGATGGTGCCACAGAAGGTCCAGAAAGGGACTGCAGCCATCACTTATCCACCTCCATCTCTCAGAGTCATCTTTATGATCTTGAAAAGACAATAACTCCTATAAAGAAATGTTATTTTCATTTAATTGCTGCAAAAATATAGCCTGAACAGGATATGACAGTGCAGCCTGTCTTGCAACAATATCTGCAAATGTATTATCTTTGGTAGCAAAAGATTCATCAGATCTGTGTGCAGTACATTTCACTACAACTATCTCTCTCTTTTTTTTTAAACAAGAAACATCTTTATTAAATGATGACTTTTGATATAGGCAATCATACATTTATATAAATGAAAACAAACCATATTGACATAATGTTAGTTGCAAGAATTATATATCACAAACCATATTGACATAATTTTAGTTGCAAACATTATACATCACTTATAATCTACACTATCATTGTCAGCCAAATATTACATAGCTCATTTAAATCCTGCCTTCTTTTAAATCTCATTCCTCCCTTGTATGTATTCTCCCCACAGTTTCCATTTTTTTTCTGTGTAATTTTCTCCTACTCTTTTTTAAAATCCCAATTCCAGTTGTTTTATCTCTGTCATTATATTCACTGCTTCTTGTACAGTTGGTTTAGACTTTAATTTCCATTTTCTAGTAATTGCTTTTTTGGCAACTGACATAATTACACTCAGCAAGGCCTTACAATCTTTAGGCAATTATGATTCAGTATCATACCTCAGAAAAATCATTCCCTAGTTACGCCAATTTGCTCACCCAATATCTTTGACAGAGTAGTCTGCAGAGAATCTTTAAGGTCTTCCAATTCATTACAATCCCAGAAAAAAATGTTCTCAATCTGACGTCCCTCCACTGGGCCAGTAATCAAGGAGCCTCAATTCTTACCACTGACTTTGGTGAGGGACGTTCACTTGAAAAAAAAAAAAGCAGATACACATAGTATTTTCAGATGCAGCTCTCTGCACCAAGCACAATTTCCCTTAAGACCACACAGGGAATACACTCAGTCCTGGGGTTGGGTTTCCCTATTTGTCTCTCCAGGCCCCAAATAAAACTCTCCACTGACACAGCTGTAGAGCTGAGTTCTCAGTTGAGTGTTCCAAGCCAAGTCCTCCAGCACCCTTTGTGAAACCAGTTCTCTGCATCCCTGCTCCAAGTAGCTGACAAATGCACTCTTTTGAGATTTGATTTTCACACACACACACACACACACACACACACACACACACACACACACACACACACACACACACACACACACACACACACATACACGCACACACCTGGGAAAGGCTAGCACAGATTACCAGCTATGCCCCCTCTGCCCAAACTAAAGGTAGATACTGCCACCGGAACACTCCAAAGCTGTTACCAGGATACCCAATTATACTGAGTAAAATGAATACTAATACAAATGGTACTGTTTGACCAATGCAACAAAGCTTTCAGGAGCGGCTGTGGTGTCACCAAGTAAATATAAGTACTCTTAAAAGTTAAAATATGCTCTAAAAACAGACACAATTGTTTGTTTGTGTCTTTCGGCTTTTCCCGGTTAGGGGTCGCCACAGCGGAACTCCGGTCCGCTAATGATTGGCAGTTGATTTTTATGTACCGGCTTGCCAGGCCTGATGCACAAACTTCAACGAAGGTACACCCATTCACGCATGTCTCCACGCAGAAGACGCTCTAGCTGAGAATCGAACCGGACAGCGTCTTACTGTGAGGCGACAATGCTACCGCAGCACCACCACCGCGGTTCTCTAAAAACAGACACAATGAAAAGTTTAAATATATTTAATAATAAATAATAAAAGAACATCAAATATTAAATATCTATTTACAATAAATACCAGAGTTTCAGCCACAGGAAATATTAAAAATAACACTGATGGATAAGTACACACAGATACAGAAAAACAGTACTTAACTAATCTCACTGTATTTACCTGACTGAGCTAAAGAATTACTGTTCTCTGGTTACTTTCTAAAGCAAGGCAAGATGAAGTAGGTGAGTGGTCTTTCTTTATCAGGTTTCAAAAACAGACTGCTAAGAGCTGAGAGACAGCTTACACTAATATCTAAATACAATTTCAGTGATGGCTATAAAATGACATCGCATCTGGTCATCTGACTGTGGTTCCCACACTACACCTTTACTCGAAACTGAACAAGAATCTAGCACATATGTGTCATAGGGTCTACCTCAGAATATCGAAAGCCGACATTGTTGAAGGATTCATCAAGATGACATCCACAAAAACCTACTTCATCAACAGACTGGATGAATGAAATCCTTCCCACGGTAAATAACCTGTTGGCTGTGAAGGTGGACTTTGTCCTTTCCCAAACGGTAGTGCGATCTCGGAGTTGGTACATTTAATTGGGGGGAGGGGGTCATAGCTCCCCACCTGGGTGGGTTTTGCGTGTTCCAGTGTTGGTTTTGTGTGTGTTTGGGTGACTTAGTACTTACCCTGGGAAGGATTTCATTCATCCGGTCTGTCGATGAAGTGGGTTTTCGTGTATGTCATCAGCTGAATCTATCTTCGATGATTGCTTTTGATATTCTAAGGTAGACCTGTGTCATAATACACACATGTAGAGCTTTGCTAAGATGTGTTACAGCATCTGGAAGCTATAAAACCATTTAAAAAATTTTCACCCTTCCAGGGTAGAAATTACTTCACCCCAAAGGACAATACAGTAGGATTCCTAGTCCTGGTTTTCAGAGGCATTTTTTTCTCTGGCTGCACTCAGAACTGTAAGATACAGTCTTTATGGCCTAAACCAGATAATTTAATTTCAGACTGTTTTTCTAAGTTAGCTGGACTGAGATTAACCTGCTCTCTTAAAAGTATCCTCTGTTGCAATATATTCATTTCAACAATTACAATGCAGTCTGACATGTAGGTGTATTTATTTTCTGTCCAGCAGGACCCACTCTTGGTACATTTATAACACAAGCAGCTTTGCAAATACATTTTCAACACAAGCTCCTGTACAAATCAGTTTGATATACAAATGACATATCTTTCTTCACAAAACTCCAGTTCGCTATGCTGGCATATGTTACACATTCACTGCCCTACTTCTCCTGGCATAATTGGCAATACCTCACATTATCACACCCAATTACCTCTTTCTTTCCTATCTCACTTCCAACATTTGCTGTCTACCTGAGTAAAAATTCTCTGGAGTCTACTTGAGGTATAAATATATCAATGTAAACATTTCCAAGCAAAAATCCTAAATCTTCTAGGTTTTGTTGCATATTTAAAGACATACATATATACCCAACTGTTCTTTGTGAATTGCTTATTCAGTCTCTCTTCTCAATCCTTTCTAACTTTCTCTGATTGATTCTTATAGTTATCATGCAATAATATATATATATATTTGTTTCATACCATACTTCTCTACTGCCCTTTTTTGCCTTTTCTCTGACTACCCCCCTCACTTTCTACACTCTTAACTATTTACCTTGCATGCCTTAGTATATATCTCCTACATATGGCTGTTATATACCTGTGATCTCTTTCCTCCATTTCGGTCTTTTTCTCTATTTTAATTTTGCTTTTCTCTTCTTCCGATCTACTTCCCTCACTTCCATTTAAAGCTTAATTAATGTCCCCTCTCTCTCCTTCTTTATAGGCTATAAAGCTACATTTTCTGACACCTTGCTACATCCCTTGACCATGGAAACAGAGCACAGCCTTGTAATGGAACTACCCTGTGGCACCCTGGCACTCTAAATGCTGGAATCCTTACGTCAGAAAATGTAATTGTATGTTGTTTTCATAACTGATGTTAGAACCACACATCTGAAGAAGTTACTTCATTTGATCTGCAACCTGTGGATGTCGGATCCGACAGCTTTCCAAGCTCCAAGATCCGAGCTCCTAGCTCCTCCCCCTACCCATAATCCCCTAGTACCAACCACATTACCTCAGATCGTTTTTTGCCGCGGCTAAAGAAACTTCCTTGTGAAGAGCTCCTGGCTGGGTGAGGTCATTGCTGGTTTTTAAACCAATTTTTCACTCAGTGTTGTCGTGTGTGTGTGTTAGTTCCCCTTTTTCTGCTCTTGTGCTAGTTTTTTGGTCACTTTTGTTAAATTTATAACTAGTTTTATCTTCACTCCCCTCCCCCTCCTAGTGTTTGGGTGTGTGTGTGAATGATGTCAGAAGGGCCTAAGGCCATTTTCTCTAAATGTACTGAGTGTGGCCACAAGCTTTCTCCAGCTGATGGCCACACTCAGTGCATTTTGTGCCTGGGGGCAGCCCATTTGTCAGAGGCCTGCCAAATCTGTGCGGCCTTTAACCCCCGGGCACTCTGGGATAGGAAGAACAAGCTGATCCTGGCGGGAAAGCTCCCCCAGGAGTCGGCTTCTTCTTCCTCTCGCATTCGGGCTCTGGCTGCTTCAGCAGCTCCGGTGCCGCCTATCCCCTTAGCTCTACCCGGGACTCAACCTCCCTCATCGGGTTTGAGCTCTGCGGAAACTAGTGCCTCTTCCCTTAGAGAGAAGAGACACAAGGATAAGGATGGACATAAGTCCCACAAAAGGCGGGCCGAATCTCATCCTTCGGCTCCGCCAGCAAAACTACTAAAATCTCCCTTGAGGGTCTCCGGATCCCCCTCCTCTCGGCGCCGTTCGCCCTGTTTTTCGCCGGAGGAGGAGGATAGGTCTCCCTCGAGATTTTCGAGGTGGCCCTCCCGGCCTGCCTCTACTACTTCATCTAGGTCGACCCGAAGCATCTCCGACGCGGATATGGATTGGATGATGCGTCAGTTCTTACAGACCCAAATGCAGATGGGGATGCTCTTGCCTCCCCCCCCCTCTGGGGGGGAGTGCAGCCCCCATATTTGCCCCGATCACTCCTTCGACTCGTTTTCGGGTCTCAGAGTCATCGGATCCAGGCCCTTTCGGACCCGGGGAATTGTCGGCGCCGATAGCGGTTGTCTCTTCGCCGACCATACCTTCGAGCTTGTCGGACCCGAGCTCTCGGGGCCGAGGGCTGAGCATCGGATCCGAGGGAGTTGCTGTGTCTTCGGCGCTGTTGGCGTCGGAGCACACCTCTGCCTCGGCGCCGACTGCATCGGCTCCGACCCCGATCCCTTCCTCGGATCCGAGGAGATTGCTCTCAGAGGCTGGTGAGAGTGGCTCTCCTTCGGCTTTTGAGGTAGTGGAGAGGGTACTGTCGAGGTCCTCCAGATCCCCGACCCAGGCTTCGGATCCACCCGTACCCCCACTGTATGAGGGTCTGTCTTCCATCATCTGTCCATCTGGACAGCCTGCCCAAGCCCTCCAGCTAGTTCCCGTGGAGGAACAACAACCCGTGGACGAGCCCTCTTCGGACAGTCCCACCGAGGAGGTCCCTCGGAAACATCGGTGCAAAAGGAGGCACCTGGACTCCCCCGAGTCCATTACCACAGACACGGACTTAGATGATATGGAGGGTTCCCCAAGGTCACCCCCTGAAGATGTCTCCTTTGGAGACATCATGGAAATGTTGCGTATTAGAGGGGGGTGGTCAGCCCAAAAGCCCTCCCTTGATGAGTCCATGTTCCTGGAGGCCTTTGAGGCAGGCCCATCTACCTCCTGGGTGTCCCCTCTGGCCGACCCCCTGGTGGACTTAATTACCACCAGGGCTTGGAAGGAGCCCGACACCGTGGAGCCAATTCCAAGGCACCCCGATAAAGTCCTCAGCCCACCCACAGATAGACTGTCTTGGGCCAAAGGAACCCCCGTTGATGCTATGTTGGTGGCGGCGGCCACCAAGAAAGAACTTGCGTAGGAGAGCTCTTCGGTTCACCCGCCGGATAAGGAATCTCGAGCGCTTGACCAGATTGGGAAGCAGATGTTTGCTTCAGCGACCTTTTCCATAAGGGCGCTGAACTATATGGCACATACCATTAGGCTACAGCGAGACTTGATTAAGGAATACGCTGCAGCCCCCCCAGAGTCCTTGTTGGTCCCAGACACAAAGGTTTTTGAGACTCGAATGGCCACTCTAAAATCCATCTCCAATACATCTATGCGGCTTCTCTCCCATGCAACGGAGGGAGCCGCTAGAGCTAGCGAGCGGGTGTCTTGGCACGTCTCTCCTGGCTCCGTCTGTGCGACTTCACGGACCCCTTCAAGGCGTCCTTCGCGAACGCCCCTTTTGACGGTTCTGCCTTGTTTGGCAAAACTGTTCGCGACACGCTGGTCCAAAGTGAAAAGGATGGGAAGACTCTATCTGCCGTCGGAGTCCGCTTCTCTAATCCCCAAAGATCCTTCTCCAGGAATCAGAGGGGACAAAAGAAGCTGTGGTTCCGTAAGTCTCAGCAATCCCATCCTGCTGCGGACCACTCGTCCTCCAGAGGCAGAGGAGGACAAGGTAGACACCAGCCCAGAGGCGGGGGGTGCCGCGTAATTTCGGGTCTAGAGAACCTTTCTCGGACAGACCCACGCAACAGCCCTGAGGGCTTGCCCGACTGTCCCTCTCTGGAGGCAGTCGGGGGGCGATTGTCAGAGCACCTGTCAAACTGGGAGTCCCTTACAACAGATCGATGGGTGCTCCGGATCATATCCAGAGGTTACTCCATTCCATTCATAAACCTTCCCCCCAAACCCAGACGCCTCTCCGATGTCCCACCCGATCAGAGGGAGGCAGCGGCTTTGGAGATTTCAAAGCTGCTAAGAAAAAGAGCCATCCAGCCCATCCCCCCAGACCAGTCCAGATTGGGTTATTACTCCAGGATCTTTTTGGTGCCAAAGAAAATGGGGGACCTCAGACCCATCTTAGACCTTTCCGCCCTGAACCTGTTCATACCCAAGGAAAAGTTCCGGATGCTCACTCTCCAATCAATTCTCCCCCTGCTGCGGGAGAATGACTGGATGTGCTCACTAGACCTCAAGGATGCGTATTACCACATATTAATGGACAAACGATCCAGGAGGTTTCTCCGCTTTCGGCTCGGAGCCAGTCATTATCAATTCAGGGTTCTTCCATTCGGCCTCACCTCAGCCCCCAGAGTGTTCACCAAGGTCATGGCAGTGGTTGCAGCCCACCTGAGACTCCAGGGCATTCAGGTCTTCCCTTACCTAGACGACTGGCTCCTCACCGCGACCAACAAGCATCAGCTCTGTGCGGCGAGAGATTATGATCTGTCTCTGGCCCACAACCTAGGCATCTCAGTAAACGAGCAGAAATCCTGCCTGTGACCCAATCAAGCCCTAGAATTCATAGGGGCCAGGTTAGATACACAAATCTCCAAAGTTGTTCTAACGTCAGTCAGGCTGAACAGCTTGTCGTTCCAGGTGTTAGCCCTTCTTCGGAGCCCTGCTCCTCCAGCGGAGTTAGTCCTGAGGGCACTGGGGTCTATGTCAGCAGCGATCGGTCTCTCTCTTCATGCTCGTCTGCGAATGCGCATATTACAATGGACCCTTCAAGTCCAATGGTCCCTGTCGATCCACCCATTATGCATGCCAATCCCCCTGAGCAGGGTGTGCAGGAACTCCCTTCTGTGGTGGTTACAGGCGCAGGAACTCAGAGAAGGGAGACCCTTTGTGATTCCTTCTGCCAAAGCCACATTGACCACGGACGCTTCTTGCCTCGGGTGGGGGGGGCATTGTTCAGGCAGATCCGTTCAAGGCACGTGGACTCCCTAGAGACCGCATTACATATCAACGTCCTAGAGATGAGGGCGGTGCTTTTGGCGTTGCAAGCTCTCCACGACCTTCTTCCCATAGGGACTATTGCAATCCAGACGGACAACATGTCAGTAGTCTGGTATATAAACAAACAAGGAGGGACCAGATCTTATCCCCTGTGTCGAGAAGCCATGAGAGTGTGGGAATGGGCGATTTCCACCAACCGCTTTCTGATAGCAACGCACATTCCGGGGCGGTCCAACATATTAGCGGACAAGCTAAGTCGAGTGTTCCTCACTCCATACGAGTGGTCTCTGAATCCATCTGTTGCGAAGCAGATCTTCCACAAATGGGGTCAGCCTCGCTGCGACCTTTTCGCTTCTCCTTTAAACACAAAATGCAGCGAGTACTTCGCGATAGTTCCCCCCAGAGGGGAGACCCTCAGAGACGCTCTAGTCCATGCTTGGCCTCCCAGACTCCTTTATGCTTATCCCCCCCCCTCCCACTTATGACGAAATTCATCCAGAAAGCCTGTCGGTTGGGGAGCAGAGTTATCCTCATAGCCCCATTCTGGCCTCGACAGATCTGGTTCCCCTTTCTGCGGTCTCACAGTGTGGCTCCCCCATGGATTCTGGATCCCAGTCCAGACCTAATCTCGCACTCAGCGAGATGCCATACCACAAACCTGGTCAATCTCAAACTTGCTGCTTGGTTGATCCAGTTCCATTAATGGCTAGGACTCCTGGTATCTCATCCCCCGTTAAGGCCATTCTGGTGGCGGCTCATAAACCATCTACCAGGAAACTTTACAACAGTAAATGGAAACGTTTTTCCATCTGGGCCAAAGATAAAGAATTGGACCCCTTTACTGTCCCTATTCTGACTATTCTGGGCTTCCTTTCCCTGCTTTTTAGACAGGGAGCAAGTGTCTCCACAGTCAAAGTGCAGTTGGCGGCCATCTCCCATTTTCACGTGGGGGACTGCATAGGCTCCTTAGCATCTACTAAGTTGTGCAAAACCTTCTTAAGAGGCGTTTTTCTTTTGAAACCACCTGTCAAGACTGTGGTTTCCCCATGGGATCTCACTCTGGTCTTACAAGCCTTAACGAGACCACCTTTTGAGCCTGCAGCCTCGGTTCCGTTAAAGTTCTTGTCTTGGAAAACCGCTTTCTTAGTGGCTATTACTTCAGCCAAGAGAGTTTCAGAATTACAAGCTCTGTGTATCAAACCTCCGTACCTTATTTTTCACAAAGATAGAGTGTCCCTCAGGACTAACCTGTCTTTCTTGCCTAAGGTGGCTACAGAATCAAACATTAATCAATCAATAAATCTTCCTGTATTTTTCCCAAATTTTCACAACAAAGGAGAATATACGTTGCACAAATTGGATGTACACAGACAACTGCGTTTTTACTTGCACAGGACTAGAGAGCTTCGCAAGTCGGACCAGTTGTTTGTTTCTTATGCAAAATCAGCCATGGGCAAGGCAATTGCTAAAGTGACTGTAGCAAATTGGATCTGTCAGTGCATTATACTGGGATACACTTCATCTGGGAAGCCAGCTCCAGTTGTCGTCCGTGCTCATTCCACAAGATCTGTAGCTACCTCATCAGCCTTTTGGTCTAGGGTTCCAGTAAACGATATCTGTTCAGCAGCTACCTGGTCCTCATCTCATACCTTCATTTCTCATTACAAACTGGATATCATTTCCAGGAGTAGGGCTTCTTTTGGCTTCGCGGTGCTTCGGAATATCCTTCTGTAAGGACCACCCAGGTTCTTATAGGTTAGCTGGGGACTGTGTCCCACAGGTTGCAGATCAAATGAAGTAACTACTTCAGATATAGAAGTTATGTACTCACCATAAAGTTCCATCTGAGTAGATACTTCATTTGTCTGTAACCGACCCCCCCCCCCCGCCATCCCCCGAACCTCGGGAATTTTTTTCTGATCATTTGGAGTTGGTTTCTGTCTCGAGTTGGTGAGGCAAAAAAAAAAAACGATCTGAGGTAATGTGGTTGGTACTAGGGGATTATGGGTAGGGGGGAGGAGCTCGGATCTTGGAGCTTGGAAAGCTGCCGGATCGGATCCGAGGTCGGATCCGACACCCACAGGTTGCAGACAAATGAAGTATCTACTCATATGGAACGTTATGGTGAGTACATAACTTCTATTTAACTTTGTCTATTTGTATCCTTACCTACCAGCTGTACATCACCATAATGACTCTGGTATCCCCCACCCTACCCCCGTTTTCTGTTCTGTTACTCTTTCATTGTATGACTGACCTTCAAATTCCTCACTAGTTTTTTGTTTTGGTATAAATAACAGACCCTTCCATTATTTGACTATCTTTAGGTTATTTCCCTCTCCCCTTGCCCTTTAATTGCATAGTGTATCAAGCAGAAGACACAGTTTCTTTTTGTTAATGTGTAACAGACTTTTCACTTACCTTTTAGCATTAACTGTCAAAACTCTGTCCAGCTTGTGAAACTGATTGTTTTTTTTTTGTTGCTGTCTGTGATATGAATCCAGGGTCATCCCACACCATTTGCCCTTGCTTCACTCTGGCTCTCTCCTCACCCCTATCCTACCCCCATTCTCATCCACCCCCCCACATCTTCTACATTCATACTCTATTCTCAGAAATCTACTCCTTCCTGACACTCCCTGCTTCCTCCCTAATCAACTTATCAGCTTTCACTTCCTGTCTAATTAGAAATCCCTCCTCCCCTCATACAAAGTAGCTTAACCCAGCCTCCCTTCTCCCTATCCATCTATATTGCTCTTCTTCTATTCTCTCTCCTCATTTTTATTAACCCTTTCCCACTTTTAACTACTAAACACCTTTCCTCCTATGGTCTATATACAACATGCTTCATCTTATTCTAACTATTACTCTGCTCATGTTTCTCTCCATTTCTACCTCTTACCATCACACCCTAATACACATAAATCCATCACTTACCTTCATAAATACTCATCCCTCAGCAACTTCTGCATTCCTTATTGCCCCTGCTCTGTTCCACCACAATAACATCCATCTGTTTAAAATAAAACTGTTCCTTCCAATCTCATTAACTCTGAAAATAAAAACAAAACATCCCTTTTATAATATTACTTATCCGACTCTAAAATCCTCATACTTAACTTACTATGCTCAGGAGATATTCACCCCAGTCCAGGTCCTTCCTTCAACTCCTCTC
Organism: Protopterus annectens; assembly: GCF_019279795.1. Lineage (NCBI taxonomy): Eukaryota > Metazoa > Chordata > Ceratodontiformes > Protopteridae > Protopterus > Protopterus annectens. The sequence goes on from NC_056729.1 coordinate 946,068,153, forward strand.
TCCCTACTCATACCATCCCCACTCTCTCCCACCCACCTTTTTCCCCCAGGACAAATATCTCATTAACTCCCAAAACCTTAACTGTACTGTCTCTCAATATTCAAAGTATCCTCAACAAAGTCACTCTACTACACTCCTGGATATCTCTTCACTCCTCAAAAAAGGGGGTGGTGTAGCTTACTCAGAACAACTCACCCTCTACCCACTATGTTTCTCACCACCAAAATTTCACCAAGCAAAAGTTCTTATAGTAAACTGCAAATTAAATAATCACAAAAAATAGCCAATGTCTCTATCTACATACCCCCAGAAACAACATACCTATCCTTGAAAACTTCCTGTCTTGGATCTCACTAACTATCTCCTATTAAACTATCATACTGGGTGACGTCAACATTGATTGGAACTCTATTTCCTCTGATTCTCCAACAGCCTGCATTAACCTTTATGGCTTCATCCATTTAATCACTATCCCCACTTGCCTAAATAAGAACTCTAATACTAGTAGTACACTTGACTGGATCCTTACCTCCAGCCCCCATATTTATCACAATCCCTTCAATCTCCCTGACACCCTAAGTGACCACTTCCCTACCTCTATCCATAGACACTCCCCTCTATTCCTCAAATCCCACCAATACAGAGACTGTCAGAAACTCTCAAATTTTAACTCCAATACCTTTAACGATATGCTGTGTTCAATTAACTGGTCTTTCCTTCATGACCAAACTCTAGAAGAAGCTGTTATGAAATTCAGTGGCATCTTTCTTAACACACTGAACTCCCTGGCCCCAGTTAGGAAAATAAGAATTAAATCCAACATGCTCTTTGGCTTACTCAAAGTACTCAAACCCTCATGCACAATATGGATATTGCCTGAAAACACTGGCAGAAAAAACAGATCCCCTTCCAGTCTTCAAAACTACAGAGAACTATCTATTCTAGCTAAAAAGCTTCTCAGTAAACTCAAAACATGCTCCCCCCTCAGTTGAGAACTTACCTTCTCTTTTCCTTAAGCTAGCTGCAAAAAGCATTTCTCATCAATTCTCCATACTGATCAATATAGTCATCAAAGAAAACACAGTTCCTGGTATCTGGAAAATATCCTATGTTATTCCCCTCAATAAAGGAGGAAACTCTACTGACCCCTCTAACTACAGACCTTTTGCTATTTTATCTCCCTATCAAAGATTCTGGAAAAAATGCATTCATAAACAGCTCCTCACTCATCTATTGCAAGAAAATCTCTTCACGCAAAACCTACAAGGCTTCTATCCTGACCACAGTATGTCCACCACTCTAATATCTTTTACACAAACGATCTCAAGATCTAGAGACAGCAATAAACTTGTATCATTTTTATTCCTTGACCTCGCAAAGTCATTTGATACCATCTCAACAACCTAATTCTGTCCAAACTCTCTAGCCTTAATTTCTCCAATTCTGCTCTTTCCTGGTTTTGTAGCTATCTCTCCAATATATTTCAGTCTGTAAGATGGCTCTTAGCAAACAGCCTTCCTTTTCCTGTAAGTCCAAATGGGGTTCCCCAAGGCTCCATCCTTGGATCCCTCTTATTCAATATTTTCACTAACAACCTCTATCTCTCATGTCTGAACTCCTCTAATTCAATATGCTGATGACTCGGCAATTATTTCTACCTCTGACAATCTCCCTCACTTACTTTTGCTTACCCAAGGATCTCTACATTCAGTTGAAAAATGGCTGACATCCAAGCAACTCCTACTCAACCCAAATAAAACAAAACTCATCCTTTTCCTCCCTAAGGCTCTACAACAACATAAAGCCATCTGTACTGTCACCTCCTTTAACATATCTGTCAAGGCTGAACCCCATACTAAACTTCTAGGGGTCATAATTGACGACCAACTAAAATTCGATCTTCACATCCAAAACTGAATTAAGAAAGCTCATCAGAAACTCGTCCTTCTCTATAGAACAAAGCTTCCACACATATGAATCCAAACTTACTGTAGCACAAGCCTGTCTACTATCCACACTAATATATGCTGCCCCAATCCTCAACTACCTTCAAGCAAATCTGATGACAAAACTTGAACTTACCTATAATAAAATTGCTAGATTTGCAGCTAACCAACCCTACAGCTCACACCACTGCCTATCCCTAAAAAACCTACAGTGGCTAGAATTTCGCTACCAATTGCTGTTGTCACAACTACATTTGACTCACTCATACCTCTCAACTGTGCAGATTTTTGCAGAATGTCCAGATTATTGTCTCCTATTTTTGGTCTGTCCCTCATAAAATTTGTGATTTTCTGGAAAATCATTGAAGACTAACGTCACAAACTAATGCTAAATAATGACAGATATTTGAGTTTCAGACTTCATATCCCTCAGAAAATATATAATAATGCAAAAGCTGTCATTCTAGCAACATTCTAAGTTTATACGAGCAATATTTAAAATCTGTCCCTATTTTTGGGCCTTTCCTCCTGCCATTGTTTGTTTGTCCAGATTTCTTGCGCTGATTTATTGAGAGGTGTGGACTCACTCCATCTTAAACCAACCTCACTTGTGTCCTTCTCTCTCAATTGTAATCTCTCCTTACACTTCTAACTGTACACTCCACAGCTCACAGTAACACCTCCTGCAAATCTACAAACCCAGTAAAACCATTGGCAAACTTCTCTGTAATCACTCTGTGGCCACTGCTTGGAATAAACTTCCCCCACATTTAAGATCAATTCCCAACACTAACTGGTTCAAAAGACATTCTATTAAACTCTAGGACTTGCTCCTGCATTTTTGGGCCTTTGTCCCTGGACCCCACCATTATTTGTTTGTCCAGATTTGAACAAGGAGAAAATTACAGTCAGTTGCCTGTAGGGTGCCAGGATCCATCACATAACGCATGCACTCAAGTCACTCCACAACAAGTACAAATAAGACTGTCATTGTCCATGTTGGAGTAAATGACTTGAGACATACTACCTAAAAAGAGACATGGAAGAGCTCTTGGATCATGTGGCCCAGGCAGGTATGACCCTAGCCCTGAGTAGCATCCTGCCTTCGCCTAGAATTATTCCACATTATAAGGACAAAATGATTGACTTCAACAATTGGCTAAGCTTCTGGTGTCATTCAAAGGGGATCCAGTATCTGTCTGCCTGGGACGACATGATCGACAAACCACGACGCTTTGCCAGAGATGGTCTGCACCTGTCACCCCTGGGATTCAGGTTACTGGCTAAAGCTCTTGCCACCCCTATAGTGCCTTTTTAGGCAAGGTTCAAAGGACAAAACCAACAATGTAACAGATACAACCATGCAAAATCTGAAGGTAATGCTACTCAATGCTAGAAGTCTAAACCTCAAAATGCACTATCTTGAGGCAGTCCTAAAAATGGGGAACTTCGATATCTGTGCAGTAACTGAGACCTGGTTCAAGGCTCCAAAGAGCACCCCTGCAGTACCAGGCTACAAGTCTTACCACACTTTTTGGCCACCAAACCAAGACCATAACACTAAAGGTGGAGGAGTGTCCATATTCACCAAGGATATGCACACCTCCAGGCTAGTTGCCCAACACAATGCATCTGAAATTCTCCAGGTGCAACTAGCACTAGGTAAGACTGCAATCCAAATTGTAGCTTGCTACAGATCCCCCACCATGCCCCAAGATTCTCACTGCACCTTTCTAAACATACTGGAAAATATTAAGATACAACCAAACACCCTAATACTGGGTGATTTCAACTACCCTGCCATTAACTGAGAAAACTACTCGAGTACCAACACCTTTTCCCAACGTTTCTTGGAATTCATAAATTCCAATGCCCTGGATCAACTAATCCATTGTCCCACCAGGAGCTCCAATATCCTAGACCTGGTCATTACCAACATGGGAGATAGATGCTCCACACCAGTGGTCACCCCCTCATTGGTCAGGTCTGACCATAAGCAAATCATCCTTGACATCCACATCCCACCCTCACCTTCCAGTAAGGAAACCTCTGTAAAAAACATCTCCAAAGCCAACTTCATTCTACTCAAGTCTGAAGTGACAAACTTCATGACACCCATTCAGATGGGAGCTGAAAGATTGACTGCTGAATCCCAGACTAAGGCACTGTATGAGCACATCCACTCGTGCATGAATCGTGCCATCCCAAATAGAACCAAGGCACTCTTCTCTAAAAAAAGGAAGCCAATCTGGTGGTCACCTGCCATAAACAAACTATACAACAGAAGAAAGAAACTGTTGCAGAAAAGAGGAAAACCCCAGGATGCAAAAACTCCCTTACCAGTCTTAGTAAGAAGCTGAGATCCCTCATAAAATCCTCCAAAGCTAGTTACGAAAATAAAATTGACAAAGATTCCAAAGACAACCACAAGGCATTCTATAGTTATGTCAAGAATCTAAATGGCAATGCTTAGATATGCTCTGAGCTACAACAGAATGGCATTAAATGTACTGATCCCAAGGATATTGCCAGTTGCAGATTGATTTAGTGCCAACGTCACCCCCCTCTCACCCCTAAAGGGCCCATCTCAATACCAAAAGATTACCAAATTCCGGTAATCTCGGCCACACAGGTAGAAACTGCACTCTCCAGAGCATCCATGGGACCAGATGAAATCCCAGGCTGTCTACTACGTGAACTACAAATGAACTGGCACCTCACCTAAGTGTCATGTTTAATCATAGCCTCACCTCAAGCTTCGTGCCCACTGAGTGGCGCACAGCTACAGTTATCTCACTGCACAAGGGGGGAATCAATCTTGGATCTTGGGAACATCTGTCCCATCAGTCTGACGAGCCTGATCTGCAAGGGCATGGAACACATTATCATGGAACTTATAAGCAAAGACATTGGCAACCTTCAAACACTGACCCCACCCAGTTTGGGTTCGTGAAGGGCCGATCTTATCTCCTGAACCTGGTTGACTTCTTCAAATCAGTCTCCAGAGCTGTGAAAAAGAGTAAGGCAGTCCACACAGCCTATCTGGACCTTGCCAAGGCCTTCTACACCATCCCCCACTCTGGAATCATAGATAAGCTTACTAAGCTGGGCATAAATCCCTACATCACTCCATGGGTTGTCAACTGGCTTGCTGACAGAACCCAGACTGTAAAAGTAGCTGACTCCAAATCCAGCTCCAGACAAGTGACAAGTGGAGTACCTCAGGGTTCAGTCCTGGGATCTCTGAAGTACAGACCAACACTAAGGGAGTCTGGCTAACAAAGTTTTCAGATGACTGCAAACTGGGAGCCATTACCGAATCCCCAAATGATGTGGATATTCTACAAAAGGGCCTTACAGAAACAGATGCTTGGTGCCAGAGTCATGGGCTCAAGCTTAATGCCAATAAATGTATAGTTATCCCCTTTGCGAAAAACCATGTACCCATGAATTATCACATAGGTGGCAGTATGCTAAATACTGAAAGTGTGATGAGAGACTTAGGGACGCAGGTGGACAGTGGTCTCACCTTCGATAACCACATCGCCACAACAGTCAGGAAATTTTTCTATGTGGCACACCTCATCCCTTATTAGACCCATTATAGAGTACAATGCCCCATTTGGTATGTACCTCACAAGACATCTGCAACAGCTGGAAAGGCAGCAGAAATACCTCACTAAAAGAAGCACAGGCCTAAAGCAGATGCCCTATGCTGACCATCTAAAAAAGCTCCAGCTATACTCTGTGGCATATCGTCTACTCAGAGGTGATCTCTGCTTAACATACAAGGCCATGTCAAACCCTGAGCTGTTGGACATGCTCCACTTAAAGAAATCCCAATCCCTCAGAGCCACACGCTCCAGGGATCTAAACCTTGTCATCACAATGAAAAAAACATGCTGGAGTGATAGGTTCCTGACCCAGAGACCCCCACACTCTGGAATAGACTGCCCATACATGTCAAGCAGAGTGCCTCCTTGACCCTCTTCAAAAGGAACCTTGATTGGATGGGAGGTAGGAAATTCACCCCCCCGGGATCATGTCAGTCACACTGCTAGACAGGGGTCCAGAGAAGTAAATATTGTGGGAAGAAATATCCAGGGAATTGTTATGGCTAGGCTTGTATAGGACCTAGGGCCGATAGCCTTGTACCAACTTATGAACCTATGATCCTACTTAATTCTCCTCTCCGTCTTACTTTAAATAATGTTTCTACATCTGTAGGAATTAGTACTGTGGCTATGATAATGATGAAACTGTATTGTGATTTCTGTTTATATTTGCATTTTTATTTCTGTGACTATAGAAAGTAGAAAACCATAATGTGAATATTGTATTCTCTCAGTTGTTACCACCATCTACTTATTATGTTGTTTACTCTTACTCTATGCATGTTGGAGCTTTTCTTTTAAGTCTCCACTAAAAATAGGTATCTGTTCTGTCGGACTAACCAGGTCAACAAATGTCAAATAAATAAATAGATACATTTATATGCTCTACGAATTATTCCTTTTTTAATGGCAGCTTCTCTTCTAGATTCTACTAAAAATTCTGCCAGTGCTGGTCTTTCTTTTAGGACCTCCCTATTTCTTTCTCTTTGCCTGTACTCTGATAACAGTCCTTGATATGGAAGGCATTCTGTAACCTGCAGTCCAAATAAATTATTGGTGTCCTCCCATTCTACTACCTTTCTCACGCTAGTTATTTGCTTCTAATATCTTGGCTCTTTTGCCAGTTTTCTGCAATACATTCCAACTCCCTTTTGCCTAATCTATGTCTCCCTAATTGCAGTCATCCCTAGTGGTAAAATCTTCTTTCTCCATCCCAGTGTTGGCTTAGTTCTTAGAATACTTTCTGCTACTTTATGAATATAATATTCTGCATGATTATTGTTATTTCCTTAATGATTTATATCCAAACTCCCAGTTTATCCTTGTTTTTGGAGCTTCCCCCATTTCATCATCATAACCATCATCATCATCCCTTTCCACTTTGAATTATAGATTTCTGCTTGTACTGTGTATAGGAGACTTAACTTTGTAGCTCTGAAATACCCATTCAAATTGGGTAATCCCAATCTGCCTTGTTTTTTTGGAAGAATCATCTTATCCCACTTGACTGTTACCATCTTCCCCTGCCAGATAAAATCCTTCAGCTCTTTATTTGCTATCCACAACTACTCCTCTGCCTAATAAAAATATGCCTGACCTGTGTATAAGACTAAAGTGACTAAAAACATTTTAACTGCTTATGTCTTACTATCCATATCCATATAAAAGAGCTTCCAATTTCTCTCCTTTTGTATTATCTTTTGTTTAGTCTCTTCCTACATATCCAGGATGTTGGTATTCTCTTCCTCTTAAAATATTGTTAAACAAAACCTTCCAGATATTTATCAGTTTTTTTCCCTCCTAGCTTACAAACTTCCATAGGAATACCATCTATTCCTGGGGACTTTCCTGTAGATTGGTTATACATCACCATTTTTATCTTATCTCTTCCAGTCCTAACTATTAATGATTGAGCCTCATTTACCTCTAACCTTGGCATATTTAGTTCTTCCATAAACATTTCCATTTGTACCTGTTCTTGATTTTCATACTTCTCTGCTTTATACAGACTTTCATAGAATTTCCAAAATATTTCTAATACCTCTACAGGATCTCTTATTACCTTCCTTGTTATATGCTCCCTAAGCTTAGTGACAGCCCTTTCTACCTTCGCTTGCCTGAGTCACTGTGCTAATGTTTTTGTGCTTCAAAGTTATTACAAAACAATTGCTTAACATCAGTTTTTTCTAAACTCATACTTATTATTCAGGTATTCCCTTATTTTCTGCTTTGCATTCTGCAGTTGCTTCTCTTTGTGTTCTATGAGATTCCCCCAGTTCTGAAGTCCACTGGGCCTAAAAGAGCCCATTTTACCAGTGGAAGCCCGAGGCAACCCTATATCCCATGATGCAAGGCAGAGATTACCAGAGATCGCTTGCCAGCTTCAACGAGTGCCTTTTACCAGCTCTAGGTAAGTGAATTTTTCATAGACTTTTGTCTACCCCCTTTTAACATTTTTACACATAGGTATTATTTATTGTTAATTATCGACTCACGTTAACCCTATTCCTGTCAGTGTTCCCTTCTTTTAAGTGGATTATTCCCTTACCCCTAGTTAGGCCTTAGGCCTTCCCCTCCCTAAATTTTTTCCTGTCAGGGAATTTTTTGTGTGTGACTGTCTGTTATCCCTGTTAGTGTAATTTAATTAATTTAATTTAATTTAATTGTTGGACTGAGTGTGTTTGTGTGTCAGTGTGTTTTCAGTGTTTCATCGACACAGTTATGTCGAAGGACACTAAGGTCTCAGGCTTCAAGAAGTGTGATTCGTGCTGTCAGAAGATGTCTCTGACAGACGGTCACACTTCTTGTGTTTATTGCCTGGGACCTTCGCACCTGCAGGACTCTTGTGCTATCTGTCATGCTTTCAGCCCAAGAGTCCTGCAGGAATGAAAAAATAAGCTCATTTTAAGGGGCTTATTAAAACCCGAGAGCTCCCCGACTAAGTCGGCGCCGGGGAAGCCCTCGAAACCTACTAAGCCTTCGGCTCAGGCTTCCAAGCCGTCGGCTTCAGGTTCTTCCTCACCAGGTTCGAGATCGGCTCTGGCTGGAGTCGATCCTTCTATACCAGTGTCAGTATCGGCTCCATCCGGCGCCGATACTGTTAAGTCTAGACACTCAGTGTTGGCTCCGGTTGGAGCCGACATGTCTTCGGCTCCGATGGCTCCATTGATCTCGAAAAAGAGATCTCGATCCCCTTCTGTGGAATCTATTTATTCGGCTCCGAGATCACCCTTGCTCTCGGAGCGGAGCCATCGGAGCCGATCTTCTCGGTCATCCAGGCTATCTGATCACGACCTTGAGAGAGTGGTGAGTAGACTATTAAAGTCTCAGGCATTGGCCCAAATTCTCCATAGCCCATCTCAACAGACGGTAGCTATATCACATCCACCGAACATTCCTCCTTCGACTCTCTTACAGAGCTCGGAGCCGGAGCTCCCCGGAACCGGTACCGTTGTGTCTTCGGAGCCGATACAACCCCTTTCGGCTCCGTCGTCCTCGGCTCTGATTTCCTCCTTGAGACCTTCATTGGAGGGATCCGGGCGTCTGGTCTCTCTCGTCGGCTCCGAGGGGGCAAGTGGCATCGGACCCTTGTCCGACCCCGTTCTCCCTCTCGGAGCTTCGGTGTTGGTGAGCTCGGCCCCGACATCTGCCTCGGAGCCTTCCCTCTTGGTGAGGCCTGGGGTTCCTATCTCTTCAGAGTGGGAACCCTCTGGTCTCTCTGATGGGGGAGGCCTCGAGGTGATGAGGAGTGTACTAGCCCCTGGGCTTAGTCAACGGACAGTTCCATCAGCTCCTCCCACTACAGTGCCTGCTGACGTCTCTTCCCACTCTCTTGCTCCCGGACCCAGAGATCCAACACCTCAGGTTTCCCCATTGGGAATATCTTCCTCTTCCGAGGCTTCTCCTGATCCGTCAGGAGAACCCCCCCGTAAGAGGACATGTAAGAGAAAACATTTAGACTCCCCTGAGTCTACTACATCAGATACTGACTTGGATGAGTCGGAGGGGTCCCCAAGGTCCTCCTCTGAGGATGTCTCATTTTCAGACATCCTTGAAATCCTGAAACAGAGGGGGAACTGGCCCTCCCTTAATCCCTCCGAGGACGAGTCAGTATACCTGGAGGCGTTCGGATCTCGACCCTCCACCTCCTGGGTGTCTCCGCCTTCGACCCTCTCATGGAAGTAGTGGCTCGAAGGCGTGGATGGCTCGGATTCGTGGAACCTACCCCAGGAGACCTTCAAAATTTATTACAGCCCCTCAAGATAGACAATACTTAACAAAAGGTGTCCCAGTTGATGCCATGGTGGTGGCTGCTGCCACCAAGAAGGAATTAGCTGATCCTTCAGTACCTGTTCATCCTCCTAATAAGGATTCTAGGACTATGGACAGGTACGTAAGCGGATTTTTTCTTCAGCGACTTTTGCCATGAGATCGCTGAACTACTTATGCCACTTCACCCGCCTTCAAAGAGATGTTCTTAAAGAGTTGGGAGAAGTTTTACAGGATCCGTCAGCTGCTGGGTCTCAGGATAAGATTACCTCACAGCTAGGAATCCTTAACTCCATTGCTAACTCCTCCATGCGGCTCATTTCTTATGCAGCTGATGGAGCGAGTAGGGCCGCAGGCACAGTAGTGGCTTTAAGGCGTCAGTCCTGGATGCAGCTTTGTAATTTTGCAGACCCCTTCAAGGCATCTTTCACAAACTCCCCTTTTGATGGCTCGACTTTGTTCGGTCCTCAAGTGAAAGACACTTTGACTAGATGCGAACAAGATGGCAAGACTCTTTCTGCCGTAGGAGTCCGTTTCTCCACCCCTTCTAGACCTTACCCCAAAGGACAGAAGGGAGGGAAAATGTGGTTCCGCAAATCTCAAGGAGTCACGCCTGACGCACAAAGTCAGTTTACCCCCAGAGGCAGAGGGGGTAACAATAATAGACGCCGCCCTAGGGGCAGAGGGGGTCTGCAGAATCAGGGTAGCAGAGAGCCTCTTTCTGACAAACCCTTCCAGCATCCCTGAGATGTTGCCCGATTGTCCGCCTTCAGAGGCAGTCGGGGGGAAAATTATCGCTGTACCCAATAGCCTGGCTTTCCCTTTCTCAAGACAAATGGGTACAGTCAATTATATCCGAGGGTTACAAAATTAAAGGGCCCTTCCAGACGTTCCACCTAAGTCTAGGTGGTCGGTCTAAGGGAACTAGCAGTACTAGAAATATCAAAACTGCTAGTAAAAAGAGCCATCCAGCCAGTCCCAGCGGATCAAATAGGATCCGGAATCTACTCAAGGTTCTTTTTAGTTCCAAAAGACAGGGACTGGAGACCAATATTAGATCTGAGCAAACTCAACAAGTTTGTAAAGAAATCAAGATTCCGGATGGTCACGCTTCAGTCCATTCTGCCCTTTCTGGGCAAGGACAATTGGATGTGCTCGATAGATCTTCAGGATGCGTACTATCACATAAAATTCACAGACGCTCCAGAAGATTTCTCCGCTGGCTGGGGACCAGTCACTCCCAATTCAGAGCGCTGCCCTTTGGACTCGCTACACGCGCCAGAGTGCTCACCAAATGCATGGCAGTGGTTACGGCTCACCTGAGACGTCAAGGATTCCAGGTGTTTCCATATCTAGACGACTGGCTCCTCACTGCCACCACCAGGCATCAGCTTCTCCAAGCCAGAAATTACACCATTCACACTTGCAGAGGGCTAGGAATTTCTATAAATTTCGAAAAATCTGCCTTGTCGCCTTGTCAATATATTACCTTTATAGGCGCAAATTTGGACACCGTACAACTTTCTGCAAGGTTGACAGACCAAATGATCTTGGACATTCAAAGACACATCCAAGTGATTCTATTCAGCAACAAAATTCAGGCCAGATTTGCTCTGAAAGTGCTGGGTCTTATGGCGGCTGCCATAACACTTCTTCCCCTTGCCCGCTTTTACATGCGGCTACTACAATGGATGCTATTCACCCAATGGTCCTTTCAACAACTTCCCATGCGTCACCAGATCATAGTAACTCCAACTTGCAAAAGACATCTGACTTGGTGGATATCGTCCCCTCAAATCCATCAAGGCAGACCATTTGTTCCTCTTGCCCCGGTTGCCACGGTTACATCGGACGCCTCCCTGATTGGGTGGGGGGGGCATTATCAGGGCAGAATGGTCCATGGCACTTGGCAACCTTTCGAGTACCATCTGCACATAAATGTTCTGGAGATGAGAGCAGTGCTTTTAACGTTGCAAGCCCTCAACGACTCTCTTCCCCTGGGAACTATTGCAGTCCAAACGGACAATATGTCCGTAGTGTGGTACATAAACAAACAGGGCGGAACCAAGTCCTATCCACTATGTCGAGAGGCTCTCAGACTTTGGCAATGGGCAATCTCCTCTCACCGGTTTCTGATAGCAATGCACATTCCCAGGAAATCCAACATCATAGCGGACAGATTGAGCAGAGCTATTCTCATGCCTCACGAGTGGTCTCTCAAACAGTCAGTGACGGAAGAGATTTTTCAGAAGTGGGGCCTTCCTTGCTGTGACCTTTTCGCTACACCTCAAAACAGCAAATGCCCAGACTTCTTCTCTCTCTTCCCCCTTCCAGGCCATCCCCCCAGAGACGCTCTAACCCAAGATTGGCCCCGGGGACTTCTTTACGCTTTTCCTCCTTTTCCGCTGATACCTCAGCTAATTCAGAAAGCAACCGCTTTGAGAGCCAAGTTGATTCTCATTGCCCCTTATTGGCCTCGACAGATTTGGTTTCCGTTCCTACATCATTACCTCTTGGTACAGCCATGGCATCTGGACACGGTTCCAGATCTTCTGACCCACCAGTCGGGTCAACTGCACCAATCCATACCTTCTCTCAACCTCACTGCTTGGTTGCTCCACTTCCATCCTTAGCCAGGCTTCCTATGATTTCTAATCCTGTACTGGATATCATAGTAGCTTCCCTAAAATCTTCTACCAGAAAGATCTACACTAGTAAATGGCGACGTTTCTCTTTCTGGGCAAAAGCTAGGAACATAGACCCCTATACTGCTCCAATTCATTCGGTGTTGGACTTCCTAGCTGACATTTTTAATTCAGGATCCTCTTCTTCCACAGTAAAAGTTTAGCTGGCAGCCATTTCAAATTTTCATATAGGCTTTTTGGACCGCAACATTATGTCACATAAACTTTGCAAGGCATTCCTTCGAGGTATCTTTTTATTGAAACCTCCTATTAGAAACCCCCCACCACAGTGGGATCTAAATTTAGTTTTAACATCCTTGATTCTTCCCCCGTTCGAACCTGCAGCTGCCTGTTCCTTGAAATTGCTTTCTTGGAAGACACTTTTTCTAGTTGCCATTACATCTGCCAGGAGAGTATCTGAGCTTCATGCTCTCTGTGTTCGCCCTTCCTATCTAATATTCCACAAAGATAGGGTATCCCTAAGAACTAACCCGTCTTTCTTACCAAAGGTGGCATCTCAGACTAACCTAAATCAGTCCATTGATCTTCCAGTATTTTTCCCGAATTATTCTGATAGAGCTGAACAAAAGTTGCATTATCTCGATGTTCACCGTCAGCTGAGATATTATCTGGATAAGACAAAAATTTTTAGGAAATCTGATCAACTTTTTCTATCCTATGCAGAGAACAGGAAAGGCCTTCCAGTTTCTAAGGTAACTTTATCTAGGTGGCTATCTTCCTTGATTACTTACATTTATCAGCTCAGGGGCAAAGAATTGGTTTCTAACCCAAAAGCCCATTCTACATGAGCTCTAGCTACATCTACAGCCTTTCAAGCTAGACTTCCAATAGACAGTATTTGTGCAGCAGCCACATGGGCCTCTCCTCATACCTTTGTCTCACATTACAAATTAGATTTAATCTCCAGAGACAGAGCAAATTTTGGTTCCACCGTTCTCAAGAGTCTGTTCCATTGAGCCACCCAGGATAGAGGTGCTAGGGACGCGGTCCCATCCAGCAAGAATGAAGGCGAGATTGACAACTTAACATTTAGAAGTTATGTACCTACCATAACGTTCCATGTTAGTTGTCTTCTCTCGCCTTCTTTCTTGCGTCCCTCCCTCCTTCCCCCTAGCCTGGTCAGACTGAGAAAATTATTAATCTTCTATTGAGAGGTTTTTTACCTTTTTTCTAGCTGTTCAACTCCTAGTGTCACTAGATTATGTGGATCCTTTCTAGACGGGTATGATGTTATTTAGTATTTTTATTTCTTCCTCCTAAGTTGGAAGAAAATACTGTTATTTCTTTAGCTACCAAAACGAGATCTGAGTAATCTCCGCCTTGCATCATGGGATATAGGGTTGCCTCGAGCTGGTAAAATTAGCTCTCGAGCTTAGCAAGTGCCGAGTCGGAGCCGAGGATCGGCTCCGAACCCATCCAGCAAGAAAGAAGGCGAGAGAAGACAACTAACATGGAACGTTATGGTAGGTACATAACTTCTAATTTTTCTAAACTCATACTTATTATTCAGGTATTCCCTTATTTTCTGCTTTGCATTCTGCAGTTGCTTCTCTTTGTGTTCTATGAGATTTCCCCAGTTCTGCAATACTTTTAACATTTGTCAGTCCCACTAAATAATTATTGTTACTTCTTAACCATGTCCCCCTTTCTTTTATTTACACTCTATTTTTAAACTCGACTTTATTTATTTATTTATTTATTTATTGCATTTGTTTACCGGGATAAGTCCACTGGGCCTAAAAGAGCCCATTTTCAGTGGAAGCCCGGGGAGAAAAGCTCCAACGAGATACAGAAAAAATATAAACATTAATTAGTACAGAAGCAGGGAACAGTGTTACAGATAGTAAATATAGTAACATATACAGAATATATACATAAAAGCAGGAATCTAGTTTGTTTGATTACAGTCATATATACAGAAAATATACATTAAAGCAGAATTCAATGAATTCAATCAGAGTGGTATAAACAGAGATCAGTATTATTGTACCAGTATCAACAAGTGAATTTAAAAATAAATATGGAGAAAATATCATCAGTCACTAGTAGCAAAAGACTTAGGAGTTTAGTAATCATATAAGGAGAGTGAAGAGGTTAGGTTATAGAGCAGGAACATAGCCAGGAAGTGTTGAGATGATTTTTCAGCATTTATTTGAAGTACCAAAAGTCTATTATTGCCAACAATTACCAACCAAAATAAAATGTATTAACTGGTAATTCAACGATGTCCGGTTCCAAAAGATGAGACAAACTGGGTGCAAAAACTTTTATTTAATAAAATATCAGGTTTAGCGCTTTTATCTACTTTCGGTAGACTTCTTCAGAACACCATATTAGAAACCAACAAGCTTTAAATAATACCAGTCATCCAATCATGTAACTACATTAATTGATCTCATTAATATTCATTACTTAATCCAAACTGCTGATATATTGCAGAACAAATACATATAAATAATGTAATCACAATCAAAATTTCTATTATAAAACATAATAAATTAAAACACTCGATATATATTATGTTAATATGTTAAAAATTAAAAAGTTAAAATATTAAAAACATTTTAAAAATATAGTAATTATATACACCATTACAATGGTAAACTATAACATAATAAATAGTAAAAGGCTAATAAACACCTATGCGGGTGTTGTAAAATTACATCTGTTCATACCCATTTCATGCCCTTATAAGAGGTTTGGTGGAAATACAGTCATTTAATCCTGGGGGATTAGCTGCGTTTAATAATATTTGCCATTTCACTTCTCTTTCCCCCAGTTTAGCTTTAATGTCTCCTCCTCTAGGGTGGTCTATTTAGCTATCTGTACTAACTGTCCAAGTTTTTACGTAGGGAAAAACAGAGAGGAGGTTAAGAAATCGTATATATGACCACCTCTATTGTATAAAAAAACAGGATACAAATAATGCCCTATATAGACATTTAAAAGATAGTGCGACTTGTAATACTTTCAAATTTGGCATATTAGAGTGTGTGAGGACCAACCCTAGAGGAGGAGACATGAAAGCTAAACTGGGGGAAAGAGAAGTGAAATGGCAAATATTAAACGCAGCTAATCCCCCAGGATTAAATGACTGTATTTCCACCAAATCTCTTATAAGGGCATGAAATGGGTATGTACAGATGTAATTTTACAACACCCGCATAGGTGTTTGTTATTAGCCTTTTACTATTTATTATGTTACAGTTTCCCATTGTCATGGTGTATATAATTACTATATTTTTAAAATGTTTTTAATATTTTAACTTTTAATTTTTAATATATTAACATAATATATATTGAGTGTTTTAATTTATTATGTTTTATAATAGAAATTTTGATTGTGATTACATTATTTATATGTATTTGTTCTGCAATATATCAGCAGTTAGGATTAAGTAATGAATATTAATGAGATCAATTAATGTAGTTACATGATTGGATGACTGGTATTATTTAAAGCATGTTGGTTTCTAATATGGTGTTCTGAGGAAGTCTACCGAGAGTAGATGAAAATGCTAAGCCTGATGTTTTATTAAATAAAAGTTTTTGCATCCAGTTCGTCTCGTCTTTTGGAACTGGACACCGTTGAATTACCAGTTAATACATTTTATTTTTGTTGGTATTTGTTTGAAGGTGGTGGTGCTGTCTGTGTTTCTTATAGAAGACGGAAGTGAGTTCCATAGTTTGGTGACAGTGAAGGCATAGAGGAGTTGACCATTTAATTTGATCTCACTCCCTCGCTATATTTTAGGAAGAAATTTATGTCTTCTCTAATAGCCCCTGGGCTCTGAATAATTTCTACTATTCAATCCTTAAATTCATATCTTTTCAACAGATAGGTGGGAAAGTGCCAATGTCTGATTTTTATTTCATTACCCTGTATTTTTATTTTAGTTATTATTGGCGCATGATCTGAAATAGTTATTGGGTGTGTATCAAGACCTTCAATTAAATACACTTGTACCTGTGAAATGTAAATTCTGTCTAACCTAACCCAGTTTTCATATCTTGGAGAATAATATGTAAATTAATTCTGAACTCCTAGTACTGAATTCACATGTACCGTGCCAAATATTTTCATAAATTTCTTCCAAAGTCAGTTTGGATCGCAGCAATTTGTGAAAGCAAATTCTGTCTAGCACCCTGTGAAATAGGATGTCCCAAGTACTGAGCCTGTGACTTCCATAACTGCAGTTCACTTTTATTGACATTAAATCCTAATTCTGCTGAGTTAAAAATGAAAAATAGTGCTTTGCTTACAATCATATACACTCATTGAAGTTAAAAACAAGTCATCTACGTATTGAATCAAAGTAGATCCACAAGGAAAATTGTTTTTTTTAAATACCTGTATTGAATTATCACTTGTGACATAGGCACATTTACAGTTATGTAAAAGTAATGAAGCTGTATTAACAAGTTTAAATTAACAAACATTATACTTCACATTTATTGCTATATATCATATAACCTAAGCAGCATTACATAAATTAGTCAATTCCTGACCATTTTTAAAACAAGAAACATCTTTATTAAACCATAACTTATGACATAAGCAACCATACATTTATATAAATGAAAACAAACATTCCAATGCAATCCTAGTTGCAAGCATTTTACATCACAGTACATAAGAAGGAAAATTAATCTTATCTAATTGCCTCTTCATTTCTCTACAGAAAAAAAGGTTGAGGGATTCTACAGACCATTAAGATAATCTAGTTGAAGTGTACTGCTGACCATTATAAGTAAAAGCAAATAGATGTTGACTGTCTGGATGTACAGAGATGGAAAAGAAGACAGATAAAATCTGTCAGTGGGAAGGCTGTGGCATCTGAGGGGATAGAGCTCAGTATTGTTGCATGGTTAGGAAATACTGCAACTTTTTTAACATCATTATTAAATTATAACTTAAGACATAGGCAAACATGCATTAACAGAAAAGAAAACAAACCATGTTAACATTTTCCACTTCAAAGCAATATACATCACATACATTTTCTTTACTATCATCAGTCCAACATTACAAAAAAATTTGCTGAATGCCTGCCTTCCCTTAAACCTACTCTCCTTTTCTTGAACATTATTATGCATGCATTTTTCCAACAATTTCCATTTATTTCAATGTCATTTGCTTCTTCCCTTTTCTAAAGATCCCTCTACCAGCTCTTTTATCTCCTTTATAATATTCAGTACCTCAAATACAGTTGGTGTAGACTTTGATTTCCATTTTCTGGTAATTGCTGTTTGGGTAGCCAACTTAATTAAACTTAATAAGACTGTAATGTGTCTAGGCAATTCAGATCCTATATCCCAGCTCAAAAGAATCATTTCCATACTTATAGCCATTTGCTCAGCCAATATTTCTGATAGAGTACTCTGTAGGGAATTTTTAAAATCATTACACTCCCAAAACATGTTTCCAGTTACCACTTTCTTCTTCATCACACCTCCAACATTTGTTATCTATTTGAGGAAAATTCTTTGAAGTTTGCTTGGGGTATAAAAATACCTATGCAAACACTTCCAAGGAAATATCCTAAACTTTCTGGACTTGGTTGCATACTTGGGAGCCATGCATATGTCTTCCCATTGTTTTCTTGTACATTGCTTTTCCAGTCTCTCTTTCCACTCTTTTCTAACCTCCTCTGATTGATTCTTGTAGTTATCATGCAGTATTTTATAAACTCTACAAATTATCCCTTTTTAAACAGTCACTTAACTTCTAGATTCTTGTAAATACTCTGCCCGAGCAGGTCTTTCACTTAAAAATCCCCTATCCCTTTCTGTTTGACTATACTCTGAGATAAAGTCCTGGTAGGGAAGGCAGACTCTAGCCTGCAATCCAAATGTCTTGGCCTCATTTGACTCTATTACCTTTCCTGTTTGAGTTATTTGCTCCCAATATCTTGGTTCCTTTGCTTGGTTTCTCCATTAAATCCCAGCCCCCTTATTGCCTATTTTCTGTACCTCCACCTGCAATCATCCCTGTTGGCAAAATCTCTTTTCTCCTTTCTCATGTTGGCTAAGTTCTTAGAATTCTTTCTGCTACCTTATGAATGTACTATTCCATATGGTTGTTATTATTCTCTTTAAGGATTAGGAACAACTGGAAATATTAGCACTAGTACAGCATTCACTTCACGTAAATCTTGTACAAACCTGTATGTACTTTCTCAATTTCATAACTGGGAAAATAGGAGTATTGCAGTGACTATGAGTTGGAACAATGCTACTTTATTGTAGCAAGGCAGAAATAACAGATCTGAATCTTTTCTCTCCTTCTACCAACAATGGATATTGAACTACCACAGGCAGGTGCTCACAGGATTTTAATGTTATATTGACAGCATCCTGTATGACCCTACCTCATTGCCATGGCTAGTCCAGAGCTGAGGAGGCTAACATTTAATTTCTCCATGCCAGCATTTTCTGCTTTCTGTTCTGCTGTCATAAAAGCAAAAAGAGCACCTTCATCAGAACAAATAGTTTGTGAATATAATCCTAAATATTCATTAGGAATATCTAAAAATATACCCTTGGGTGTGCAATAAAAAGTATATCCAAATTTACATAGTAAATCTGTACCTAACAGATTTAAAAGAGCTGAATTTCCTACAATGAAAGCATGATAATATTTTAGTGTATCAGTCCAAATAGGAATAGGTTTAGTTTCTGAATAATCTAAAAAAACTCTGAGCACACCTACACCCCAAATTGTGTATCTAGAAAGTGAAAGGTGTTCAGCATCTGCCGAAGTAATCAAAGGTCTAGTAGCTCCTGGATCTACAAGAAATGGGATCACTATAACACTGATAAAAGAGCATCTTGATCAATTGGTTCCAAGGGAAATAACTGTAGTTCCTGCTCATGGCTGTCCTAACAAGTTTGCTGCTACACTGGTGGTTGCCAAGCAGTATTCCATTATAGGAGGGTTTCTTTCAGGTTCCTGTGATATTGAGCATTTGGCGAATTTGCTTGTGGTCCAGCTAATGGACATTTATTTTGCCAGTGTCCCATCTGACCACAATTAAAACAAGTATTTAACTGTGGTGCACATTGTGGTACCTGTGATGAGTCAGGGGATAATAATTTTTCTGATACTGTCCTGGGGTGGCTGAAAGAATTGGACTGTACCTTCTCTCCCATGATTTCTTCTTCCCTGTCCCTGCTCTCATAAGTCTGCATTGAATTGCTGGATGAATAACTTTTTCTTTTGTTACTTTTCCTCCCCAAGTGTATTATCTGCTACATATTGTGCCTAATTCACATTTTCATGGATGCCTAAGCTTGGCCGGTTCAAACAGACATTTTTCATCTGTTCTTGTATTGGTGGTAACAAATTTTTTTTGATTTATTTTTATTTTTATTATTTTACATTTGTTCGGCTAGTCTAACTGGATATATGTCCATTTTCAGTAGAGGCCCGGGGAGAAAAGCTCCAAGCCTAATTCACAGTTTCATGGATGCCTAAGCTTGGCCGGTTCAAACAAACATTTTTAATCTGTCCTTGTATTGGTGGTAACACTTTTTTTTTATTTATTTTTATTTTTATTATTTTACATTTGTTGACCGGGCTAGTCTAACTGGATATATGTCCATTTTCAGTAGAGGCCCGGGGAGAAAAGCTCCAAGCATGAACAGTAACAAAGTTAACAATATGTAACAAAGACATGTATAAAAACTTTACTGAGGTAGCATTGGTTAAATGAAAAATATAATAATACAATTATGGACTATAGACATTATACTAAAGGTTAAGCTAAATAAAAAATAAAAAAAAAGCATTGTTCTACACACAAAAGTAGATATGAGCAAAACAGAGTAAGATCCTTGTATTTGTATACTTAATATAAAAAAGAGAAATAAGTAGGTTTGGAGGCATAGGTTAGGGAGTGGGGAAAGGGATTTGAGCAGGAGGGGCAGAAGATTTCAGTCTGGGTTAGTACAAGGACAGAGCCACTGGGTTTTAAGATGTTCTTTAATATGTTTTTTGAATAAAGAAGTAGAAGCTAGGGTAGACAGTTCAGGAGGGAGCAGATTCCAGTTTTTACCTGAAGTATTAGAGAAAAGGGAGTCACCAGCTTTGTTGTTTGATTTGATCGAGGGTACCAGAAGTTTATTGGCAGAACGTAGTTTAGCTAGATTTTTATATGGTAACAGGATCTTTTGAGTGATAAGTAACTGTTTACAGAGTATATGTTTCTGTAGTTCTAGCCATCCTAGTTGTTTAAGGTTAAGGCAGTGGTGAGTTTTAAAGGGAGAGCATGTGATGAATCTAGCTATGCTATTATAACAGGTGGAAAGCTTGGAGAGGTTGTTTTTGATAGGTTAGTATAAATGGCGAAGGCGTAGAAGAGGGTAGAAATGAGGTGGGTCTGGGCAGTAGTTTTCCTGGCTGAAGAGGTAAGGAAGGGTTTAATTCTATAGAGAGTCCCAAGTTTTTTGTTAACAGACTTTATGGTGGAGTTAATATGGACATCGTAGTTAAGCCAATTATCAATTATAACACCTAGTAGATGGGTGGTAGTATCTGGGATTATGTTGGTAGTATTATTAGAGGTTATAGAGAAGAATGGATTGGGTGATTTATGAGTTGGAGTAAAAAGCAGTAGTTTTGTTTTCTTGGGATTAAGGAGGAGGCAGTGTTGCATAAACCGGTTTTCGACATTTTGGAATACAGTTTGGGTAAGTGACTGGAGGGAGGCTAGGTTGTTAGCAGTACATATTAAGGTTGAGTCATCTGCATATTGAATGCAGGTAGCTTGGGGTATTTTGAAGTGAAGGTCGTTAATAAATAAGGAAAAAAGAAGGGGTCCTTGTACAAAAGCTGCTTGTAACACACTCGCTGCTCCAGGATGTCCAGAGAAAGCTTCAAATGCATCTATCATGCACTGGAAACATGCATCAATAATTCATTCTCTCTCTGCATAATAGCTTTTATTCTTGCCCAGGTAGGGTCAGGGAGCATGCTGTGGTAATGACTTTTAAAAGGTTATTTCTAGCAGCTATAAATCCATCATCTTATGTTTCAGAATGTTATCAGCTATGTTAGGTTTGTTTATATTTTCCTAAAAATATTGGGAGGTATGGAGGCTTTTAATATGGCTCTCAGGTCTTCGATGGAAGGGTTTTGCAACTATACGTGCCCTTCTAAGATTTTTGCATATTTTGCTGAATGTATTCAAATGGAAAGGAAGAGAATCTACAATAGTTTGAAAATCCACTGCAGTCCATGACCATACCACTCTTATAGAAGGTTCAGCTTCACTATCTCTAGCCACTGTGGGGTTTGGTACTTATCGGAAGGGGTACATTTGTGTAGAAAGTATATCAGAATCAGTAGAAGAGTCAGAATCTGTCTCTTCTCCTGCAAGTTGAATTGCAGAGACTGTTCACTGATATTCTTTCCTGTCAATAATAATTATAAATTATTAGGTTTGTCATATAATTGCTTCCCTTTATTAGTTATGTGCATTAACTTGGTCTGAGGGTATTACTGAATGATGTTGTTGACAGTGTCTAGTGTTATAACCCAACCCAAAGGGGAGACTGGAAATGCTGGAAGTAACGGGCTGTATTTGGGGAAGTGGTAGTTCTTCCCCCAAAACTCATCTCCACCTGCCCTTTCAGACAAGGAGAACTGTCAGCTTCTTGAGGCACAAGTAGGTCACAAGGTGGAGGGGGTGCAGAAGGTAAAGGAAGCCAATCATCCCTAGGTGATTCTGGCTGCATGAGTAGTAATATTTCTCACTGGCTAAACATATATATCTGAGGAAAGATATTTTTCTTCTACACATTTTTATAATGTATTAGCTGCCTGGTGTTGTGAGTTTAACTAGCTGAGTTATATTTTAAGCTTCTAACTACAAATTCCTTTTCCCCATTTTTAGATTTTTCTTGCCAGTCATTAAAAGCTGACTAATAAGATGCTGGTACCTTGTTACCCCGTGTTCTTTTTATTTCAACACATTTATTGAATTATCACTTGTGACATAGGCAAATTTACATTTATATAAAAGCAATCAAACTGTATTAACAAGTTCATGTTTACAAACATTATACTTTAGATATTTTTCAGATTTTCTAAAATGTTCTTATCAAAAGTACCCTTTTCCGGAAACTGTAAAGCACTATAATTTCTGTTGAGTTCAGACCATTGTACCAAATAGCTGTCTCTATCATGCTTATTAAAGATACACCTTTCTGGACTGTCATGCTGTGGCTCTTTTAAAAGACTTCTACTGGTGCCCATTATAAAAATCCACTCTCATACCAAAAGGATAGATCTGTGACAACAATTGGGGTCACTCACATTCCCAGTGAAGGAATCCTATTTTCTTTTCTGTATATGTGATTAGAATCAGCTCTCACTCCTGAAAGGGATACTCAGTCCTTCTAACAGCAAAACTCATTCCCTGTGATAAGGATACTTTCTCCTTGTAAGTATTGATTAAACTCCACTAGCACACAATTATACCTAAAGCATGTTAGTATAGTTGATCACACAGACATCTGATTCCATTGATTCATAGAATTTACCCACTCACATTCAATAAAAGACAGTGAAATAGGTTTTAGTAAAGTTCAGCCGTAGAAGCTTTAGAGTCTGTTGAGATCTTAAACTGCATAACATTAAAGCAGAAATTTGCCTGACAGATACAAAAGGCTCAAAACTCATTGTAGCACAGCACCAAACTGTTAACTTTCACATGAGACAGTTCAACGGAGAATAACAATCTCCTTTATTGCAGAGAAAGATGCAGACTTGGGAGACTAAGAAATAAAGATCCTGAATCCTCAAATTAGAAGAATCAACATGTTTATATCTTTTTTTATTAAAAGCAACATTATTGTAACAATCATAGAATAGCCACTGACCAATTAGAAATTAACACTACAGCAATAATTTTGCTAAGATCACCTGATTGCTTTTTTATGGCATTCCGTATTAGGCGCGAGTTCTAAATTCTATGATAGAACTTTCTGCTCAGAACACATCTTATACTTTTCTAACTCTGTCAGCACTTGTTAATAGGTTCATATGTGTTTACTAGGCTAACAACCACAAGGGCCTTTTAAAGCCTTGCCATGCATCCCGCATCTCTGACAAGTTCTGGTACCATTGATAAGTGTAAGCAGGGACTTGGGAAATGATCCATTTACAGGCTGCCTGTGTCCATTAGAGACATAGGTGCAAAACCAGAGATGAATTTCCTGTTCCCCATTCAATTGTACATATTACAGTTGAATTGGGTTAGGGAGGAACTCTGCTTCACATGGACAGAAAAGGGGTAGTCTCTGGGATACATACCTGTCTCTCCAGCAGGTCCTATTTATACCACAGGCAAGGTTTAAGTCTTTAGAATGGGTAATTCTGGTGCTGTTTCTTCTGCAGATATGCAGGAGGTCTACCAGAGTGGGGTCTGACAATGCCTTGTATGCCAGGCCTAGCTGTCCCCTCAACAGCCTCTAGGAGACAGAATACAGGGATAGGGACATCAGACGGTATGCATAGGACATCTTACATCTCTGTATTCTTTTAATGAGGAATCTCTTACAATTGTTGGATATGTCTGGTTAGATACATATGAAAGGGGGCATTGTATTCAATTATAGGTCTGATAAATGACAAAAACAGTGGAGCAATGACTTCTTTGGACCTTGATGCCATACCTTTATTTATGAGTTCTACAACATAGAATGATTTCCTCACTACTGTAGGCATGTGATGGTCAACGGCTAGATTACTGTCTATGTGTGTCCTCGAGATTCTGATTACTGGGTCAGCTCTTAGTTTTGTGTTGTCAGTAAGATAGCTACCAGGGGTGGATGACTTCCCAAAGGATTCTATTATGCATTTATTGGTGTTTAGTTTAAGTCCATGTTTCTGACACCAGTTGTCTGTGTCGGCCCTTGCTGGAGAACATCTGTGTCAGTGGGGGATTCAGTGACAGCTCCTAATTTGCAGTCATCTGCAAATTAGTCAGACAGAGGCCATTGACTTTGGCCTTGGCTTCAGAGAAGTAAATGGCAAAAAGAAGTAGTCCCATGAATGATCCTTGAGGGACTCCTCTTGTGACTGGCCTCTTTGTAGAGGTGGACTCCCCCAATTCTAACTTCCCAAGTCTTGTCTGTTACCCAGCTGACTATCCACTAGGTGAGAAAATGATTTGTACCTAACTTTTTGAGTTTGTTCATAATGCAGGAGTGGGGTATTGTGTCAAATGCCGTGGTCAGGTCAAGGTAGATAGTGTGAACCATTTTGCCCTCATCCATTGCTTTGGTGATCTTGTCAAAGAAGTCTACCAGTTTAGTAGTCATGACCTGCCCTTGACAAAACCAAATTGGGTTGGGTCCAGTGTCTGGAGGTTTCCTATGTCATTATTGATCATTTCCATGATAATTCGTTCCATGGCTTTACATGCTTTACATAGACTAGTGACACTTATGGGTCTGTAGTTTTCAGGGTCTGTAGATGGTCCACCAGAGGAATGACTACTGCTGTACTCTATTCATGTGCCATGAAGCCTGTTTGGAGACTACAGTGAAATAGCAATTCCAGAGTGCCTGATAAGTCATGTTTCATGCTGTTTAGAAGGAATTCTGGGATATTTTCTGGGCCCATTGATGCAGTGTTCTCTTGACCTTAGAGCGAGCATTAAGGACATGTTCCCTAGTGATAGCGGGACACTTTATATTTGATGGTATTTCATGAGGGAAGGTTGAGGGAGAGAGGGGTAAAGCTGGAGCTGAATTTATCTGCCAGTAGATTTGCTATATATTCTGGCTCAGTATAGGTGGCTCCTTTTACAATGAGCTCTGCACACAATTGTGTATTGCCTTTGAGGTTGTTGGCATAGCTAAAGAATGCCTTGTGGTTGTCCTTGGCCTGGGAGGCCAAATGCACCTCAAATTTAGCTTTGGTAGACTACATTTGTCCTCAGAATTGTTTGTTTAGTTTGATGAGAGTGCCTTTATCCTTCTGGGTGCTGCACCACCTAATTTTTGCCATGATTTTCTTCCTTCTGTTATACAGCCTACTGATGTTCTGATTCCACCAGGGTGGCTTGTTTTTTGAGTTAATTCTGTACTTCTTGGTGGTTACAGCTGCCTCAATGTAGCTAGTATTAACATGCTTGCATGGGGTTTCTGTGAATAGTTCCGAGTAGGCAGCAGTGTTTTCAGGGTTTATGGGGGCTTGAACTTTTGCCAGGTTATCATTTAATAATATGAAGTTAGCATTAGAGTAGTTCCTGAATATTCCAGGGTTAGCTGAGGTTCCAGGATTTATTTTTACTTCAAAGCAGAACATTTTGTGGTCAGACCTTACCACAGAAGACATTACACTAGGGGATGTGCAGCACTCCCCATATTAGTGAGGATCAAATCCGGTATGCTTGCACTTTTGGTTGGTGTATTGACAGTCTGGTCTATGGAATTTGTATTTACAACATCCAGGAATCTCTATGCCTGTATGTTTGGCGTTGTATATGATTTCCAGTTAATAGTGGGGTAATTAAAGTTGCTCATGATTATGGTATTGGGTTGGATGGTGAATGTTTCCAAGAAGTTTAAATACATCATTAAGACCACCTTACTGCCTATCCACGACTTGTACTTATCCAGATGTCTCAGCAGGTCCAGAGGAATAAGTAAAGACTGCACTCACTCCGCTTCCAAACTGTTCCTGCCTCTATCATCTGGAAAGCGCTTCCAAAGCATACGTTGCAGAACTATGAGATTCAGGAACAGCTTTTTCCCTAATGTCATCAGGCTGTTGAGCTCTAATAAACACTACACTCCATGATGTCCATCTGGGTCTGTAGAAACTGTTTCAATTTGTGCAAGAACCTGGTTACCAGTCTCACCTAATACTTAGTGCAGTATTCACCAGGACTGTAACTTATAGGCCATCTAGGGCAGTAACAATGCTGTAAAATATCTCTTCTTTCAGTTTAATACATGTAAATTCATAAATTAACCATAGTACAATACTCTAAGGTCCATAGTGCAATACTGTATTGTTCACCGTACAATACTCAATGTCTCTTTCTGTGCAAGGTTCAATGCAGTGTCTTAACCAAGTACCTGTGCAATACTAAAGTCTCATGCAAGTAAGTGATCAGTTCAAAAAGTGTTAAAATGTGTTTCTAATTATGTACAATATTAGTCTGTCTACCTGCTGTAGCCACGGTGGTACAGCGGTAGCGTTGTTGCCTCACAGCAAGAGGTTCTCCTGTTCAGTTCTCGGCTGGAGTGCCTTCTGTGTGGAATCTGCATGTCCTCCCCGCAGTCGAGTGGCCTCCGAAAGACATGCGTGAATGGGTGTGCCTTTGCTGAAGGTTGGGCTTCAGGCTGGCAACTTGGCACCATAAAAATCGACTGCCAGTCATTAGCGAACCGGAGTTCCGCTGTGGCGACCCCTAACCGGGAAAAGCCAAAAAGACAAACATTAGTCTGTCTACCTGCATGTCTGTGATGTAACAGCCAGATGTTACATGTGTAAATGTCTGTGAAAATAGTCTATATGTTGTCTGCACATTGAGTCTGGAGATACAAAATTCCATTCAGTTTCTGCACTTGTGTGATTTCTGAATGACAATAAAGTTTACTTTGACTTTCACTTTGACATGGTATGGGATTCCTAAGTCGTTGAGGAGGACCTGTAGCTTTCAAAACAATGGTATGGAATTTTGCCTGTGGTGATTTTAATGTGGAGAAGCTCAAGTGCATTGTCCTGTTTGACCAGCCTTAAGGTTATTTATTTTTGATATTAATCAAGACACCTCCACCTTTAGTCCCTGTCTGTGTAGAAGCTGGTCTAAATGTGTGGAAGGCTTTATAACCTTGCACTGTCAATGTGTTCTCTCTGGATTTAAACTGTGTCTCAGTGACTGCACAGATGTCAGCATCCTCTAGGGTGAAATTGTCTCCAGACTGATATTTGAAGGAAGACAGCAGTCGGTAGGCTTATGCTGACCTAAGTCTACTCACACACAAGTTGAGTACTGTGAGATTAGAACCCCTACCTATCTAGTTACACAAGCTAGAGAATACAGTACTTAATGTTAGCGCCACTGCAGAAGTCTGATTATACTGGTCTAATATTAGGAAGAAAATCAAGAGGTAAATACTGCAGGACACTCAAGATTTCATTCTGCTATGAAAGCATATTAGAAATTAAATGCACACACTAACATTTTTTCCCTTTTGTGTACCTTTTCAGTTTTTACAATAGCAATTCAAATAATGAAAAGAAGAGGCAGTTTAGATATGGAAACAACAGAAATGGGGAAAGGAAATGATAGAATGGGGAAAGGTGGTTGATAAATATAGTATGATATGTTGGTAGAAGAGCAGCTGTGAAAGTATTATTACATTTAAGATTGAAAAGTAAAGCAATTAGGAAAGTGAGAAAGGTTAGGGTTACTTGGACTGTTAAAAGGAGTAGTAGCTTTGGCTAGATGAGGAGTGAGAGTGATGAAACTGTGACAGAGGGGGAACAGTGAGATAGTGATTGATCTAATTTGAGAAAAGAAGAGGCTGAGTCTTGTCACTTAGAGCCTGTAATTGATATAATTTATATAAGTAAAGTTAACCCTTGTGGTTTAGTGAGCATCTTTCTGGCCCGGCGGAGAAAAAGGGGGTAAATGGAAAAACAAGTATATGGAGAAAAGGTAAAAGGTGTGTACAAAAAAAATATTCTAGCCAGGAGCTGAGCAGTAGCAGAGCCAATGTTTGCTTATATATTGTTTAAGTGGTAAATTGAAGGTATGTGTCTTTGTCTGTTTTATTTGCAAAAGAATAGAGTTCCAGTTTTTAGTGACTTGATGTGAGTATAGAGAATCTCCAGCTGATTTGTTTATTTTGGGTATCAAGAGGAGAAATGTGTTATTTGCTCATAGTAGTCTAGACCTAGAGTATGGTTGGAGCATATTTTTCAATGATGGGCATTTTTCAGGGAATTGAATTAAGCTGTAGACTGTCTTGCATGGTAGTGGGGGCTATGCAGTGGTGTTTCTTTTAGTGGAGTATTTGCTTCAAATTTGTCTATTTTACTGCAACGTGTCAAGTTTACTTTTAAGGGTGGTATTGAATTTTGTAAAGATGAGGGATGGCTGTAGAGTATTGGTTTTGTCATTTTTGAGGTTGAGGAGTAGATTTGTATTGGTGAGCTGGGATTCTGTGGACAAAAAAGCCTGTTGAGTGATATGTTGTAGGGTATGTAGTGATTATGCAGCGCAGATGAGTGTTGCGTCATCTACCTATTGAATAAGGGCTGCCTGTTGAGAAGCAGTATGCAGTTTGTTGATAAATATGTTAAAAAGAAGAGGCCAAAGGACTGAACCTTGTGGAACTTGGAATGTAACTGTCAGGAAAGTACAGTCACTGTAACAGTAACTGTCAGTAAAGTTAAGAGGTCTTGCTGCTTCAATTAACTGCCTGTTGCCTATTTGACAAATAACTACGGAATCAAGTTAGAACAGATTTGTTTGGACCAAGGGGTGCTAGTTCATATAATAGCTTCCCATGTACTACCATGTCAAGCAGTTTTGACAGGATGAGAAAAATTGATGAGACTAGGTCCACAATGTTTTTGTGTTGGTTAACGGTGTTGGCAAAGCTGAGGATGGTGTGTGTGGTGCTGTAATTTGGCCAGAATTCATGCTGTGGGGTAGAAAGCAAGATATGTTCATTGAGAATTTTGATTAGTTAGGAGTGTGTACACCTTTCCAGAATTTTGGATAGGGTTAAGTTGCTGCCTTTATGGAGGGAAATTATAAATGATTTTTTCCAAATTGTTGGGACATAGTTTTCACATATGGATGTGTTGATTAGGATGGAGACGGGGAATGCTATGGATATGGATGCATTTTTAGGTTTTCTGTTGGCAGGTCATCAGCTGCCAGGGTTGTTGACTTTAATTTTAATAAATATTTTTTATTGCTGCAATAGGGGCAGATGTGGGCATGAACTGCTACACAGTATTATGGGTTTTTGGGGTGGTAGATGGTAGGTTGGAAATTTGTTTGATGATTGCTAGAATTTAGTTAATAAAATTGTGGTTAATCTGAATTGGAATGCTGTCTTAGACCTTTTGATTGTAGGAGAGGAAGTGGAAGTTTGTTGGGTGTAATAGTTTTTAATGGATGACTAGAAGAGGCTGGAGTTGTTCTGATGTGATTTTTGAAGGTTTGAGAACTAGGATCTTTTGCTGGTTATTTGCAGCTTTGATAGGTTTCATAGGGTTCTATATTCCTGTAGGGCTCTTTGATTTTTTTGGCTTTGGACCATTCATTCCAGACATGGTCTGTCTGTTAATCATTATGTCTTTAATTCCTCATGTTAACCATGGGGCTAGGTTTGACCTGACTCATTTGGTCCTGAGGGATGTGTTCGTTTAGTACTTTTAGAAATGTCAGGGTAAAGTAGGTAACTGCTTCATCTAGGGACAGAGTTTTTAATAGGTTTCAGTTGCATTGAGAAGAGATTGAGTTAAATAGCTCTATGGTGAATTGTTTTTTGTTGTGAACTTGTTTATAGACTACTTGTCTAGCAATATATTGTCTTTGTCTTATTATATAAGTTGGAAAGTGATCGCTAATAGTTTCTGGAAGGGCACCGATGGAGGTTATGGCATCTGGTTTAGTTGTGAGAATCCAGTCAATGTGGTTTCTCTCTCTCTCTTTATTTATTTATTTATTTTTTTGTGTGTACCTAGATGATGGTATTTATCAGCTGAGAGAAGCCAAATAATGCTATGATTGGTTAGGTTAGGTCATTTTATTGCCAGTCAGTGTTTGTGTTTTCCATTATTATGATTTCCTTAGCATCATTTTGCTGTTTATCTACCATAGGTTATCCTCAAGTGTGGCTGCATTTTTACTTGGGGAAATGTAGTCTTATAACACAAAGGGATTTGTTCTCATTGATCTTTAATGAGGTGTCTAGGACTTAAAAAATTTGGAACTGTGGGAGATTGCGAGGATATTTAGTTATTTCTAGTAAGTTTTTTGAATATAACAGCTGTTACACTCCATATTTCTGTTGTCTGTCAGATGTAATTATATTATATTGTGAGAGAGTTTCAGTAGCTACTATTTTGTTAGGACTGTAGTTTTCTAGGCATGCATGGAAATCTATAGATTTTTATTTCAGATGCTTTGAAAGCTTAAGTTGAATAGGAGGTTGGGGCTTTTTGTGAGCAGATGGGAGTGAGATGGGATTGCTTGAAAGCGGCATTTGTTATAGGTGGTGGGCCAGGGGTTGGGACGAATGTTAGCACTGAGTTTAAGTTTGATGATGGTATTATGCAGTGGGTAGTTATAGTTGGATTTTGTTGTGTTAATTAGTATTGAGTAGGGTCTATTATAGGTTTTTTATGCATGTGTCTCTATGCAAATGCAGTAGTGAGTGTGGGTAGAGTTCAGGTGATACGAGAAAAAAATGAGATGTGTCTAAGCATGTGAGTGAGTTTTAAACAGTTGGTGAGTTTTTGTGGGGGGGTTGGTGTGTGTATAAAAGCTTGTGATATGTACTAGTGAGATTAGAATAGTTGTCATGAGTAGTTGCATGTATATCATTGATTGTAGATGGAAAAAGAAGGTAGTATATATACAATGGATATGCGGGTTTTATTAGGAAGGATGAGTGCATATGAGAAAGAGATGCACTATGGTAAGTGTGAAGACCTTAGTATTGGAATATAGAATTTCATGCTTTCTGATAGTGGTAGTGTGGGTTGGGTTAGAATTATTTGCTAGTAATGTGTGTTGAAGTGTGGGAAGCATGATAGAAGTGGAGTTGGTACAAGTGAGGAAGGATTTTGTTTGGAGGAAATTTAGTGAGGTGGTAGTTAGTACATTAATTGGTTGATGGTTATCAGTTGAAGTGAACTGAGTGGAGAGCAAGGGTGGTAGGAGCCTAGATACATGTAAATGTAGTTGAAGTAATGATGGGTAGGAATTGAGATAGGGTAGTGGAGTGAAGTGTAGCCAGAACAATGGGAGGGTGGAATGGAGTGGGACCCCACACCCAGTCTATTAAGATGTTAGAAAAACAGTCAGTGTAGCACCCCTTTGCCAAGGGAAGAAGAGAGGCAATAACTGTTTTTTCTAAGAGGGTCTATATTAGAACATCGAAGTTTCAGAACTTCGAATGTTCTAATATCGACCCCTAGTAACTGAAAACTGATAAGACCGAAAATTTAGAACAGCGAATTTTTTCCTAGGGAAAAAAATTGTTGTTCCAAAACACATACACACAACACAAACACAGCAATCAAACAGCAATCCACACACATACACCTAAAATCTTACATCTAAACCTACACTAAACTGTACATACACCACTATCTACCCACTTACCTTAACCCAAACCCTAACCCTAAGGTCCATCACTATCGCACACACACCTCACCTGCTCCCTAACGCTAACTCACCTATCTCACCCTAACCCTCACGTCCACACATTCGCACACTTACCTGACCCGCGCCCTAACCCTAACTCACCTAACCTGCCCTAACCCTCACGTCCACACAATCGCACACTTACCTGAACCCGACCCGTAACTTTCCACCACAGAGCTGAAAATTGCGAAGCAGCAGGTATGGACAACCAAATTCTTTCCCTAGGAAAGAATTTGATTATCTAAAACTTCACTGTTTTAATAAAGTTTTCACTACTGACTACTTCCAGGATTTTTTATTTTAGTGAAGTCAGGTTTATAGGACAACATACCTTTTGTGGCTAGAGTTCAACATTAGTATGCACACTACAGAGTAAATAGGTAATTACACATATTAGACAGACATTGTTGGTTATGTCTGTACTTTAATCAATTATTTCTGATTGGATTGGTCTTTTCTGATTTGAAGTACAAGTTGCATTTTAGTGTGATGCTTTAAATGACATGTAAAGGATGGTGAAGCACTTTATGTAGTCAGGAATTGGTCAATTGTTGACCCAAATGTTGTTGTTACACCTTTATGCAATAAGACTGCAGCAAGATCTTGCTGGCTTGCACCTGCCTGTTAAGCAGGAGACTAGACAAATTTTAAAATATGAGTATAGGTGCAGTAGTGACAAAACAGTTTAGCATATTAACGCTATTTTCTTACTCTGCTGATCAAAGCCATTCCACATCACTCTTTTGAAGATTGATGAGTGACAATGCAACATCATAAGTTTGAGATAAATATAGGGGTCTACTTCATATGACCTCGGTTTCATTTGACTGAAATTCATTTGACTGAGATCTAAACACTGAAAGTTCAAAATACTGAAAACTCATTTGACTGAAACTCATAACACTGACACATTAAAGTAAAAGGTATATGCCCTTTTCCCCACTGTAGTGCAATCCTGGAGTTAGTATATATAGTTATGGAGGGTGTGGGGGGCACAGTAAAAACTAAATGAAAACTCCAGCCAAGGGTCATTTGCATATATCCCATGTGCCTCTGATACAAGAGGTTTGAGAAGTCACTCAGTAGAAGTTCTAGCTTGGCTGGAGTTTTCATTTAGTTTATACTTCAGTACATAGGAAAAATATTCAGACCACTAGATATGTTCATAATACTAGTATGCATCCTAGACACATTTATAATAGTGTTGTAAGGAGTCAGTTTTTAAGAACCAGTAGGCTTGATACTAGTGAATGTGTGTTTACTGCAGAGCTTCATAGTATGACTAATGACTTTCATGCTAGAGGTTTTGATAAGAAGATGATCAATGCTAACAAACAACTAGTAATATCAGAAAGAGATGGCCTGGCTAAACCATACTTGCTAGGCAATAACCTGTCCTTTTTTGAGAATAATGTGTCTAAAACAATGAGACCATTGGGGTGCATTACAAAATTTAATAGGCACTCCCTCACCCCCAGATTAAGTCAATAATAATTAAGATTTTGGGTATTTTAGAATCTGATGGAGAAATAAAGAAAATAGTGGGTGACTCTCCACGTTTTATTTTTAAGAAAGAAAGAAATTTGAACCAGTACCTATGTTATAAGGACCTTCATGAAAAGAAAAGCATTGTAGTTAACAATAAAGCTACCCTTCCCTGTTGTGGTTGTTCTGTTTGTAAGTATATTAATCTGAATAGTGAGTTTGTGTATCCTTTTTCAAACTAAACCTTTGAGTTTAAGACATTTGCAACATATAGAACTGAAAATATTTGTTTATCTTGCCAGTTGCAAAAAATGTCGAGGTTTCTATATAGGAAAGACAGCCAAAGACTAAAAGAATGAATAGCTTCCCATTTGTCAGAAATTTAGAGGAAAATAGAAACTAATGCATTGGCTAAACACATTTTATTGTATGAAAATGAACATATTTTTACATTTAGGGTCTTACAAAATGTACATTTGAATAAACAAGGAGGAGATATAGTTAATAAGACAGAAGTTATACAATGTACTGTAGATGTATCAACTGTTTTAGAGCAGATAGAGCACCAGGTCTTAACATAAAGAATAGTGTGAAATCTGTTTTAAAAGATAGACAAAGTCATGTGACTTATATCTATATTAAGTGTGAATTGTTATGTTAGTATTTATATGTACTGGTTTTTGCTGCATTATATTATAAACTGTATTTATTTAATTATATTTAAGCTGCTTTTATGTAATTCATGTCATGTGGCTGTTGTTTTGGATTTTGATAGGCTGTTTTTTAATTTGAATATGATGCTAGTGCAGTTGGTTTTGTAACACTGACGAAGAATACTTAGTGGCTTGAAAGCATTGTGTTCTTAATTAAACTAACTATACAGATGGTTGGACTCTCTTTTTTTGTTTGTTATTTACTTTTTGGTCCATTTATCTGCCTTCCTTTTTCTTTGTGGATTGCCTCATACGTCATATAGCTCAAGTTTACAGATGCTGAGAAGCATAAAATGAGATTGAGTTTCATAGTACAGCTGCATATTCATATACTTCATAGGAAGTGAAGCAACAATGGTATTGTACAGATGTGCATTTAAAGTGCAGAGCATGAACTAAATAAATATCTCTTATCCCATTACAATTCCTATTTGGTGCAGAGGGTGAAATAAATTGCAAGGTAATTTTAAGATGAAGCTCATATTTAAATGGGCTGTCCGAAGTAGATTGTAGGAAACTAGAGTACCCAAGTTAAAAAAGTACCAACCCAAAAAGAAACAAGTTGGTAAAAGGAAGAAGCTGAATTTGTATAATACTATATTGTACTTAAACAATAGATATAATTTCATGTATGACTTTCCCACTCATGGAATAGCTTTCTTATGTACACTACAGTACAAATGTCCAGCACATACTCCCTACACATAACTTTTCTTTACCACTGTACCAAATCATTCTAATCCACAGTTCTGTTACAATGTTTACCGATAATCAGTTTACCCAAGCAACAGACATGCAGCAAAGAGTTACCGTACGAAAGCTTCTCTTTTAAGTTCATGAAGATTTGTTATTAAAATTGCTCTTCCCTCTAGCTAACGGATTTCAAGAGACTTAAAATGGCTTTTTTGGTGCAGCTTTGCAGCTTCCTGTAAAAACAATAATGAAGTGGCAAAGAATATGTGGCTTAACCTATATTAGATTTTACTGGTCACTAGAGATGTCGCAATCACAATGTCTGTTGTGCTATTATTCTCTTTGCACCATTAAGGGCTTAATGACATAGATTTCCTCATTATGTTTTAAGTATAATTCACCAACAAAGATCTATTATTTTTAACTGCTCTTATATCTAGTGACTTAATGAAGTCTGAGTGAACTCTGTTCAAAAGAAAGAATGCAATATGCTATCTAGAAATTCATCACCTGTTAGTTTAATTTTATTGTTAGGGAAAACCATGGAATCACTTTTGAAGTAAAGAATATGGGTTCCAGAGATTAGTGAAGTAAAGAAAGTGGACTATCTAGCGATTAGTAATACCCAATGTGACAAATAGCTTTTAACTGTGTAACCAAGAAAGGTTGGAGTTTCTCAAATGAAAAGACTGCTGTGATTGTTTGCTTAGCCCAAATATCTGTCTTGTTTCTGTTTGATTTTTGTTCTTTTCTTTTTACCTTATTTTTCTACTTTTTGTTTTATACTAGAGTTGTTTGAAATTGTTCAGAGGGTAAGACAGTGATGACCATATGCTTAGCCCAAAATGTCTGTCTTCTTTGACTTTGATTTTTATTTCTTCATTTATATTAATCTTTTTGCCTTATTGTTCCACTTGCTATCTTGTACCTTTCTGACTTCAGACGAGCTGAATATGTTTTGTAGCATATTGAGGGCCATGATGGCTCTGCTTGGGGATGAAAGAAGGAAGATAAAAGATGGGGTGTTAGGTGTACACCAGCTGCTACATCTGTTTCTTATGGTTTTGTGGGAAAAGTAGCTGTGATGTCTTGTGAGGCATCAGTTTTGGCAGCTTTGTCAGCCAGTTTCTTGGATTGCCATACTCGGCACTCAATTTGATGTTCACATATTATTTAGAATGCTAAAGGGAATTTTCCCATATTTATCTTTCAACATAATCAAGTTCTTGTGTTTTCTGCTAAAGAAAGAGGCGATAGTCTCAACATTTGAATTCTACTGTATCTGCTGCTTATTATTTTCTCTGATGCATTGTTGGAGTCCAGAGGCATTTTCAGCCTGTGTTGGATTATGCAGTTTTGCTCATTAATGCTTGGACATTTCACAATGCTAACACTGGCAGTTGCATGTCAAAGGAGGTGTGTAGCTTCACTTCTTGCAGGTGTTTTGCCATCGCCATCTGTCATCTCTTTGATTGTGGCTTTCTCTAGTTGGAAACTTTTTTTTCTGCAGGTGGTGTTTGCTTCTTTAGTTGACTGCACCTAGATCACATTAAGATTATACATGTGCCCTGTATCGTGGAGCACTGGTGTAGTGTTTAAGACAATTTGCTGTGGAGAGTTTTTTGTTCTGTTTTACTGCTCTCCAGTTAGTGTATGAGGTGCTCTGTTACTTAACTCTGACTTAGTCTACTGATCACCATCAGGCAAGTCTGACATTTCTGCTGATGTTATAAAAATCCAGACTTGGAGTATAATTTTCTGATCAGGATGGGATGGTTATTATAGTGGGTTATGCATTTTTCATTTGTGACCAGCAAGTACTTCTAATCTGATGGATCACAGAACAGGCAATTCTACATTATTATTCCATCAAGAACTGGACCCATCCTTGGTTATTCAGTAATTTTACTCCATGGTTTAAACTGATGATTTGCTTATTGTAGCTCATGATGACATTGATCTTTTGTTACCTCCATTCTTGCTCAGTACAACATAGTAATACAGACTAGGACAAAAGCCCTTTCAGACCCTTTCTGTCTACTTAGAACTGAAAGCAAATTTCTATAAAATACTCATGTATACCCGCTTTTAAGTTAATGATATTATCGCTGCACATTATCCAATTAGGTGAATGTTCCACTGTCCTTCAACCTTTTTGTCAACCAGTTAACTGTTCTGTAATTCTTTTTCTAAACACCATTGTTAAATTATCACTTACAATTATATGCACACATACATGTATTAATGGAAAAGAAAACAAACCATATCAACATTTTTTCATTTACATACATTATACATCACATATGTTTTCTTTCTTTATAACCATCACCAATCAAACATTACTTAAAGTGTCCAATTCATGTTTACCTCAAGCCTCATTCATCCTATCCCTGAACATTATTCTAATTGTATTGTTCATAGCCAGCTTTAGGCACCAGCGAACCCTGGAGTCACTGGGGGCCCTCTGTTCCCTGGAGGCCCCCAACCACAGCAAGTTATGTTATCCTGATATTTTGTAATATGTACGTAAAACCAACAAAAGCTAGTACAGCAGTCTTGTATACTTAATAAACCACAAAGGTAATAACTCTTATTTATATCTCTCTTAAAATACAAAAATATTTCTGGTTGTAGTAACAGTGTTTTGTCAAGTAACAGACATCAGAATTCCATTAAATACCTTACCACTGATATAGTGCCCCTGGCTTAGTTAAACCCTGCTGTTGGACATTTTCTCTACTAAAACTAACTACATAGCCAGCTTTAGGTCCCTGCAAAATCTGTGACTGCAGGTACCCCTTAATCATGTCCCTGCAAAACCTGTGGCTGCAGGGGGCCCCCTTAATCATCCTTGACTGTGTGGGGGCCCCACAAAAGTTACTGCTGACTGGGGAAAAATGAGGAAGAAAAAATGTATTAATTTCCTAATTATGCTCTGTAACAAGAACAGGGCTATGATGTAACCCTGTTAGGATGAAGCTGATACTGAAAAGAGATCAGCAGCCCAGAGTGACTTATGTCAGTGCAAACTTTGGATTTTAAGAGGAGCTGATGCTTCCGATCATCAGGGATAGTTTTCTCTTTCAGGTAGTTTTATAAATAATACCAGAACAGCAGATATTATAACTCTCAATTTCTTTGATTAAGAATTCAGTGTAATCCCAAAAATAATAGAATAAAGGCTCAGAATCAGGAATACATTTAAATATTACTCTACTTCACTTAAAAAGTTACTCAAATAACATCTTTTGCATCAACATGCATTTTTGGACAATAAGTATACAACTCAGATGTCTGGATTGATTGACTGTTTGTAATCCTGAAAAGATTTACCAGAAAATCAAACTTTTTACAAAGGACAAAGCAAAAGTATGAACAAAATCAGGGACGATCTCTGAAATCAGGGGCAGTGACAGGTATACATTACTCCTCAATGAGGTAAATAAAAGTGACTTACACATGCTGCTGTTTGGTGACTGCTAAACAGCATTCACTGATCTGATGTGGTAGTACAAGTGTTGCGCAATATATCTGAAATAAGTACAAAATTAATAATGGCTTATGCGTGTGTGTGTGTGTGTGTGTGTGTGTGTGTGTGTGTGTGTGTGTGTGTGTGTGTGCGCGTGTGCACGTGTGCAATGCACACAATAATGCCAGGACATAGACATTATTCTTCTGTGTATCAGTTAAAAATTTACCTAACAAATAATTATATTTCAAAGGTAAGACATGAAATATATCACAGAACATTCAGACACTTAGATATTCTTGGAGTCTGGTGGCCCCCACTCACCAGACTGTCTAAATTGATAATGGGGATTCCCTTAATCATCCTTGACTCTGTGGGGGCCTCCTCAAAAGCTGTTGCTGGTTGGAGAAAAATGTATCAATTTTTCTGAATGCACTATTTAACCTGAATGGTGCTGAGATATGACCCTTTTAGGATAAAGCTGGTAATAGCCTCTGTTTTCAACGACACTCATTCCAAAACCAGCTCTGCTCAAATGTGTGTACATAAAGCTGCTACAGGTTATGAGGGGCTGGGGATTGTGTGATTATTACAACTTTAATTTTCATCACAGTCAAACTTTAGAGGTGCGCACATGAAGTCATTATAGCTTGTGTTTGAACTGAGGGCAGTGTTTCTCACAGAGCTCAGAGGTGTACAAAGAAGGTTACTATAGCTTGTGTAGGAGGGGTGTACTCTCTAGGAGCAACAAATTAGAATATATTACTGAAATCTTTCACACAATCACATATCTGGAACATATACATGTGGCAGCCTTTGAGGGTTAGGGGTGAAGAAAATGCTATGTATATGTATATCAACAGTCACTTGAAATATATGACAAAGGCAATTCGAACCTCTGCTTTCATCCCAGTCTAACACCTAAGGGATACATAGGCAGTGACTGTTGTTTGTGGGGGGGTTAGGGAGTCAGGCAGTATTCCCAGATAAGACCTATGTATTCCCACAACTACTGGCTTGTTAGTTTACTGTGAGCTACTATTTTGTCAGCTTTGAACATTAAGCTTGGCCACAACTTATGTCTTCATTGAAAGAAAAAAAAATAAGACTGAAATTCTTTTCTTTTTCGTGATTTTTGTTTAGGCCACCATTGGAGTAAAATGTTGAGAAAATGCTCTAAAATGCATCCCAGACTATCTGTAAACCTATGGCTTCTTGGGCCCTGGCTTATTTGAGTTATTTCCTAAATGGTTATTACTGTGCTGTCTTGTTCAGGAAAGGTATGTTAAAATGATGCTAGGAAAACTAAAGCTGAACAGCAACAGTGAATTTCTTTCCTTAATCATAATTTCTGTTCAAGCCATTATTGGATGAAAATGTTGTGTAAAAAGAAAAAAAAAATGACCCTCAGAGCATATAGAAAGTTATGACTTCTTGAAAAAGCTGAGAGTAAGGCAAAATGTGAGCAAAGGAAGAAAAAAGTAATGTGCATGGTATGGGGAGCTCACGGGGGGGGGGGTCAGAGGAGAGGACTGGAAGGTGTATGGGGGGGTGTTGAAATGGTAGGCCTAGTAATCATTTCACTTTAAGTCCAGACCTGTACATAGAGTTGTAATGTACCATTGCTGCAACTAAATGCCAATAACTGTAAGTGTCCCTTTGTTAGACAGGTCAACATTGTGTGGTACATAGGCCTGTTGTAATGTAAGAGCTTGTAGCTACAAGTCTGTCTGTGCATACCACTCCTAAAAGTTTGCAGCATGAGCTAAAAGGTTGCTTAGGAGAGATGACATTAACAGGATGATATGTGTACTGAAAGTGCCTACGGGGCCCCCAACTTGAAATTTGCTGGGGGCACCCAAAATGTTAACACTGGCCCTACTATTATTCCCACAAATTCCATTTATTTTTATGTAATTTGCTCCTTCCCTTTTCTAAAGATCTCTCTTCCAGTTCTTGTTATCTCTTTTATAACATTCAGTACTTCAAGTACAGTTGATTCAGAGTTTGATTTCCATTTTCTATTAATTGCTTTTTCGGCAGCCAACATATTTAAACATAATAAGATCTTGTTATGTCTAGGCAATTCAGATCCTTTGTCACAGCTCAAAAGAATCATTCCCTTAGTTATAGCAATTTTCTTCCTCAGTATTTCTGACAGAGTACTCTAGGAAATTTTTAAAAAAATCTGCAAGCTCATTATACTCATAGGTTCATAGGTAGGTACATGGCTATCGGCCCTAGGGCCTATATAAGCCATGCCAAAAAGGTACCCTGGCTTTTGCCACCCAAGAAAATGATTTTCCTGTGCCCCTGTTGAGCAGAGCCACAGAGGTGATCCTCGGGTGAATTTCCTATTTCCCATCCAATCATCAAGATTTTTCTTGAAGAGTGCTAATGAGGAGCTTTGTTTGATATAGATAGGTAGTTTGTTCCAGAGTATGGGAAGTCTCTGGGACAGGAATCTAACCATCCAGCATGTTCTGTTTATTGTGGTGACAAGGTTTAGGTCCCTAGAGTGTGTAGCTCGTACGGATTGGGATTTCTTTAAGTGGAGCATGTCCAACAGCTCTGGGTTTGACATAGCTTTGTATGTTAGGCAGAGACTGCTTCTGAGTAGGCGATATGTGACGGAGTAAAGCTGGAGTTTTTTGAGACGGTCTGCATAGGGCATCTGTTTGAGGCCGGTAATCCACTTTGTGGGGTATTTCTGCGGCCTTTCCAGTTGTTGTAGATGTCTTGTGATGTACAAACCAAAAGGGGTGTTGCACTCTATAATGGGTCTAATGAGTGATGAGTAGAGGAGAACAATGACCTTTTTTTCCTGGATGAGAAACCTTTTGTGATGAGGTGTGCCATGTATAAGGATTTTCTGATTACTGTGGCGATGTGATTATCAAAGGAGAGACTACTGTCCACCTGTGTCCCAAGGTCTCTTATCACACTTTCTTGTTAAGTAGACTACCACCTATGTGGTAGCTCATGGGTACAAAGTTTTTACCAAAGGGGATGACAGTGCACTTTTTGGCATTGAGCTTGAGTCCATGGCTTTGACACCAGTCATATGTCTCAGTGAGGCCCTTTTGTAGGATTTCCACATCATTAGTAGTTTTGATTATGGCTCTTAGTTTGCAGACATCTGCGAACTGCATTAGCCAAACACCTTCTGTGTTAGCCTGTACTTCAGAAAAGTAGATACCAAAAAGGAGAGGACCCAGGACTGAACCCTGTGGTACTCCACTTATTACTGGTCTGAAGTTGGATTTGGAGTTTGCTACTTTCACAGTGTGGGTTCTGTCAGTGAGCCAGTTGGCAACCCATCTTGTGACATAGAGCTTATGTATAATTCCTGAGTGGGGCATGGTGTCAAAAGCCTTGGCGAAATCTAGATAGGCTGTGTGAACCACCTTACCCTCGTCTACATCTTTGGTGACTGCTTCCAAGAAGTCTGTCAGGTTTAGGAGACATGATCTGCCTTTTACAAACCTGAACTGGGTGGGGTCCAGAGTTTGGAGATTACCAATGTCTTTGTTTATAAGTTCCTTGATGATATGTTCCATGGCCTTGCAGACCAGGCTTGTTAGGCTAATGGGGCAGTAGTTCCCGGGGTCTGTGGTGGCTCCCCCTTTGTGGAGTGGGATAACCATTGCTGTGCGCCATTCAGTGGGCACAAAGCTTGAGGTGAGGCTATAATTGAACATGGTGCTTAGGTGGGTGCCAGTTCATTCTGTAGTTCATGTAGAACGCAGCCTGGATGTTGTCAAGTCCCATGGATGCTGTGTTCCTGACTTTGGAGAGTGTGGTTTTTACCTGTGTAGCCGTGATTACAGGAACTTTGCATTTTTCCGGTATAGAGATGGGCCCTTTAGGGGGTGAGAGGGGGGTAAAGTTAGCACTGAGCCTATCTGCCAGGATGTTGGCAATATCAGTTGGTTCTGTATATTTAGTGCCATTGTGCTGTAACTCAGAGCAGATTTGAGTGTTGCCATTGACATTCTTGGCATAGCTATAGAATGCTTTGTGGTTGTCTTTAGAATCAGTGGCAATTTTGTTTTCGTAACTAGTTTTGGAGGATTTTATGAGGGATCTCAGCTTCTTACTGAGGCTGACCAGGGAGTTACTCCAATCATGGGATTTTACTCTTTTTTGCAACACTTTCTTTCTTTTGTTGTAGAGTTTGTTTATGGCAGGGGACCACCAGATTGGCTTCCTTTTTTTTGTAGTATAGCATCTTGGTTCTTTTAGGGATT
The DNA here is from genome assembly GCF_019279795.1 of Protopterus annectens. Lineage (NCBI taxonomy): Eukaryota > Metazoa > Chordata > Ceratodontiformes > Protopteridae > Protopterus > Protopterus annectens. The sequence continues at coordinate 946,110,712 of NC_056729.1, forward strand.
GCACGATCCATGCACTCATGTAAGTGCTTATAAAGTGCATTTGTGTAGGATTCAGCAGTCATACCTCTATTGTCCATCTGCATGGGTGTTGTGAAGTTTGCCACTTCTGTCTAAAGAAGCATGAAGTTGGCTTTGGAGAATTTTTTTATGGTGGTTTCCTTCATGGGGGATAGGGGAGGGATGTGGATGTCTAGGGTGATTAGCTTATGGTCAGATCTGACCAATGAGGAATTGACCTCTGGTGTGAAACACCGATCGCCCATGTTGGTAATGAACAGGTTTAGGATATTGCTGCCCCTGGTGCAGGTATGGATAAGTTGATCCAAGGCATTGGAATTTATGAATTCCAGAAAACATTGAGCAAAAGAGTTGGTACATGAGTAGTTTTCCCAGTTAATGGTGGGGTAGTTGAAATCACCCATTATGAGGGTGTTGGGTTGTACCCTAATATTTTCCAGTGTATCAAAAAATGAGGAGTGGGAATCCTGGGGCATGGTGGGGGATCTGTAGTGAGTTACAATTTGGATTGCGGTCTTTCCCAGAGTTAGTTGCACTTGGATAATCTTGGATGCATTATGCTGAGCAACTAGCCTGGAGGTGTGGATATCCTTAATGAATATGGACACACCTCCGCCTTTAGTGTTTCAGTCCAGGTTAGGTGGCCGAAAGGTGTGGTATGAATTATAGCCTGGTAATGCAGGAGTGCTCTCTGGAGCCTTGAACCAGGTCTCTGTCACTGCCCAGATGTCGATGTTCTCCATTTTAAGGAGTGCCTCGAGTGAATGCATTTTGAGGTTTAGACTTCTAACATTGAGTAGTATTACCCTCAGATTTTGCTTGGTCTGTCAATTATGTCATCCCAGGCAGACAGATACTGGATCCACTTAGAATGACACCAGAAGCTTAGCCAGTTGTTGAAGTCAATCATTTTGTCCATGTACTTTGGTGTCATTCTGGGTGATGGCAGGAGGGCTAGGGTCATACCTGCCTTGGCTACAAGATCGGAGGGCTCCTCCATGTCTCTTTACATATAGCCCAGGGAGGTAAGTCTCAGGTCATTCACACTAACATGAACAATGACAGAGTCATATTTGTACTTGTTGTAGAGTGACCTGAGTGCATACATTATGTGACGGATCCTGGCACCCGACAGGCAGCTGACAGTAACTTTCTCCTTGTTTAGCCTGGTGAGTGGAACATCAGTGTGCCTGACTATAGAGTCACCTATGACTAGAGTGTTGGGTATGTTGTTATGCCTTATGGACTGTGGTTGAGTGGCACACTGTGTTTGTGGGATATGTGTCATTTGGGTTGTGTTGGGGGGGTGGAGGTTGCTTGCGTTTCTGCTTTGGAGGTCTCTGTTGCTTAAGCAGATTTTTATTGAGAGCCTCCATGTTCCTTCTTACCACTTTCTTCCCCATCATACCTGCAACATTTATTGTCAACCTGAGGAAAAATTGTCTGCTTGGGGTATACAAATATCTATGCAAACACTTTCAAACAAAAATCTTAAACTTTCGGGACTTTGTTGCATACTTGGGAGCCATACATGCATTCTCCCATTGTTTCCTCTAAATTGCTTTTCCAGTCTCTCTTTCCAGTCTTTTCTAAATTCCTCTGATTAATTATTATAGTTATCATTAATCATTCTGCTGAGATGATCAAGTTATCCCTCTTAACTTTTGCCCTCTTCCCCTCCCAGATAAAATCCTTCATCTATTTATTAATTGCTATCCACAACTTCTCCTCTGGTTAATGAAAATATGCCTGACCTGGGTATAAAATTAAAGGGACTGAAAACATTTTCACTCCTTGTATATTGCTATCTATATCCATAAAAGAGAACATCCAGTTTTTCAGTTTTTTATCTTTTGTTTAGTCTCTTCCCACATATACTTAGCTTTCATAACAAAATCCTTTTTAACCCATATTCCTGAGTACTTCATTTAATCATGTCCCCATAAATATGGATATAGCTGAACCAATTAATGAGTGGGCACATAGTTTACAGCCATTTTCTTTGTTCTATCTTCATTAATTTTGTAGCCTGATAAGACCTGAATGTTTCACAACACTGAAATTTCCTTTTCTGGTTTTATCAGGTACTAAATAATATCATCTGCAAATAAAGCCAACTTTTCTTGATTATCATACTAATTATATCCTTGAATTTCTGAGTCCCTTATTTTGACTGGTTCCTCTGTTCAAACAAAACTTAACAGAGAAGAACCCCCAGTCCATTTCATTTTTGCCTCTGATCCCTCATATGTCCCCTAATTAACCATATTGTTTTGCCAGGAAGTGCAAATGCTACCTTTATCTACTCATAAAATCCAATCTTATTCTGTTGGATGTTTTCTTTTCATCAAGACCTGTCTCAGCAGTGGTATTTGCTTACATTCTGATTTCCTCTGGATCATCATTGTTCTGTTAATGTTGTCAAATGTTTGCCTCCCATACACAAAACCCCATTGATCCATATCTATCAGTTGTGGCACCCTATTTGGCATTTTATATTTGCCATAATAGACATAAACACATAATCTTGGTTAAGAATTGAAATGGGCCTATATTAAGCTGGATATGATGGGTCTTTACCATCTTTAGGTATTACAGCCACCACAACTTTCTTCCAAGAAGTTGATGCTTCTCTTCCATTTAAAATACAGTTAAACAAAATGTTCCAGATCTTTATAACCTTCTTCCTTCCTAGTTTCCAAAGTTTGACAAGAACACCATCAATTCCTGGAGATTATTTATACATCTCCATTTTATATCATCTCCTCCTATCCTGTTCATAATTGAGCCTTATCTACCTCTGTCCTTAGCATATTCAGTTCTTCCATGAACATCTCTCCTTGTACTTTTTCTTGATTTCCATACTTCTGCATTTTATGGAGATTTTCTTAAAATTTTTGAAGTATGTTTATTACCTCTACAGGATCTATGGTTATTTTCCTTGTTACAGGGTCCTGAAGCTTGGCAACAACACTTCCTACTTCCTGCTAAAAGCTTTTTTGCTCTGGACTTATTATCAAAAAAAAGATGCATTAACAGCAATCTTTCTAAACACATGCATATTATGGAGGTACTCCTTTATCTCTGCAGTTGTGCTTCTTCTTGTTCTGTGAGATTCCCACTGTTCTGCAATAATTTAACCTTTGTCAGTCCCTCTAAATAATTCTGGTTGCTTCTTAACCACATTTCTTTTTCTTATTTTTACCCTATTTTTAAACTCTACTTTCATTTTATTCCACTCCCTAGCTATATTTGCTGAAGAAATTTATATCTTCCCTAATAACTCAAGAATAACGCTAGAATAATTTCAGCTACCTATTCCTTAAATTCCTCTCTGTTTAACAGATAGGCCGAGAAGCACCAGTGTCTCATTTTTATTTCATTACCCTGCATTTTTATTTTAGTTATTATTGGCATGTGATTTGAAATAGTGATTGGATGGATATCAAAACTTTCAATTAAATGTGCATTTTCCTGTGAAGTATAATTTCTGTCTAGCCTAGCCCAGTTTTTGTGTTTTGGGGAATAATACATAAATTCTCTCTTGGTTCCTACTGCTGAATTCACATCTTCCCTATCAAATATTTTCATAAATTTCTTTAAAAATCTGCCCTCCTTTGTTACATTTCCCCTTCTAGGCTGCCAGATACATTCTCATTGTTGCAAATCAAATTCCAGTCCCCAGCTATAAGTAATATTCCCTGCTGAAAGTTGATAACTTCTTCTAGAATTTTCCTGTGCTCCATTTTAGTGGGTTTAGGTGGAATATAAATAGATGTCACCATAATCTTCTTCCCTTGCCAAGTCCCTTACTATTACAACTCTACCATTATTTTCTCTTCTCCCTCTTCTATCACTATTAGAGTTCATAGAGCTCTTAGAACAATTAATATAAGCACTCTCTCTTTTCTTTGTCCCAGATATAACTATCCTAATATCCTTTCTTTATCAAACTCACATGCTCAGTTCTTTCCAGATCTGTCTCCTGTAGCATAACTATTTGTACTCTGCATTTTTTAAATATCGTTCACTACTTTTTCTTTTTTGTATATACCCGGGAGACCATTCGCATTCAAATATAATATGGAAAGCATTGCCATTGTGATATGAAGTTATTATTCCCACCTTTTATGTATAACATCTTGTTTTTAAATGTCTAGTTTCAGCTTTTGTGTTACATGCATACACAAAAATGTTTGGCAGGTTGATCTTTTATACAGTTGTTTCCTGTCATAACCATTTGAACTTGTATCACATCTTACAAGACTTTTTGTTTCAATAAAAACCCTTAAACAAAAAATACCATAACCTATTAACTTAATACAAGCTATGTACATCTTTAAATAATGACATTTAACCCTTCTAATAGGGACAACTGTCCCAAATTGACAGCCACGCTCACGGGCTTGAACTGACCTATAATAAATGTTATCCATGATAACTTTTTATCCCGCTCCCCGATGTAGAAAACAATTTGAATGCTTTCAAAAGCATTCTTTTAGCCACTGAAAAAAGTATTCTATTTCTATTGCCCTTATCATCTTGTCTCCATAGTAACATGAGAACCAAATATATGGTTGCCTTCAGCTGCAAGTTTTTGCACTGTGAACATTTATTTGTTAAAGGAAAACTTTTCATTGAATTCAGTGCTCTTTTATTTACTTGCTTCTACTTAAAACTTGTTGTTAGCTCAACCCAAGGGCCTTAATTCAATCATTCGTCTATGCAAAATTAAGAAAAAGCATATCAGATGTCCTTACATTCACTGTTGCAGTATTCTTAATGATATGGAATTCCCTGCAATGGAAGCCTGCCAGTCTTCCAAAGACTTCTGAATTTAAAAGGTATGCCAAATGTCACCATACTCTTCCTGTGTAACATATGGCATAATGGTAACATTCAGGCTTACCAAAAACAGAACTAATTGCCCCAAGAAGAACACCAGTCCAAGGAACCCAAGAGGTAACCTGTACATCCAGGAAGGTAAAGAACTAGGGGGATGGAGGAGGGAGAGAATACTGCAGCAGTGAAGGCAAGGACATCTACCGTTATGGTAAGATGTTACACAACTGTACTATGTCCTTGCATTCACTGCTGCAGTATTCTTAATAATATGGGAGAGTGCCAAAGCTCAAGAGGAAACTTGAGAGAAGAAAATGGCAGAAGAGTCCCCTAAAAAAACACAAAGAACTAAACTAGCAAAACCAGCCCTAGTTGTAGAGATACTGTCCAACTTGTAGTGCTTGATAAAGGTATGCATACAAGTTCAAGTAGCTGCTTCAAGAATAGAATTAGTATCTAAGTCTTTGAAAAAAGCACCAGAAGAAGCCACAGCTTCAGCAGAATATACCTTAAATTAAAAATGAAGTCTCTTTCCATGAAAAGTGTAACAAAAAGAATAGCCTTAGAAATCCAAAGGTAATAGTTATGGTAAGATTTTACACAACTGTACTTTTTACTGATATCTTGCTCTTTTTTCCAGGCTTTGTTCTCTTTTTACATTGCAGTGCCTGCATTTCTTAAAACTGAAAAAGAAGGAAAGAAGGAGGAGAAAAGGGCACCTGCTTACTTTATTATCCTAATTACACACTAAAAGAACTGAAAAAGCTTTACTATATAACATGGAGTATGTTATTTTTTATAAAAATACTGTTGCGCAAAAATTGTTTTGCTTACAGTTATTTCTTTTCTTCCTCTTCCCCTCTCCTTAATGTTCTTCCAAACATTAATGACTTGAAGTAAGGCATATGCTTTAGAGTCTCCTACAAGTTTAACAAAGTCAAAAAAGTCCATTATTTCCAGGCTTTATGTTTCTGCCATATTTCACAAATGTGATTGATGCTTTGTAATCCCATATTTATTCATTCATTTCCAAGTTGTTTGTTTTTCCTTTTGATCTCCATCTCTCAACTCCAGTCTCTAATTCATTTCCAATGTATTCCTGGTTCTAGTCAACTCCTGTGCTTTTTTCTGACTTTCAAACATTTTCCTTTGAAACATTGTTAAAGGTTTCACTGGCATATTCTCTCTATGAGCTTTATCATCAGAACAATAAGAAGCAGAATCCCCTTCTGTTTGATAGCTCACTTTTTGTAAGACGGACTTTTGTATTTCCTTCTTAGCATGTTCTACATCAAAGAATGACTTTGACCCTCCAAGGAAAAATATTCTGTAGAAAGCTGGCTACAGCAGCTTGACTTACACCTGCTTCTTGACATTCTATGATTGCTGAATACATTTACTTCTCTTTTGATTGGTGTACAGTGAGTCATTATTTTTCACAAATGCTCTGCTGTCTCCAACTTTTAGTACTTTGTCCTTGTGCCGCAGTTTTGTCAGAATCTACTCTTTCTACTGTGTAGAATTATATCTTTACTATTAGAGGTCTTGGCAGCTTTCTCATGGCCAGGTTTGGAGCATATGCACTATGTGCCCTTTCAGTTAACATCTCCTGCTGTGGAACACCAGTCCAGTTGCTTACCTGCACTTTCATAAAATTAATACAGTCTGTTCCTTCCAGTTTATCTGGTACCATAGCCAGCATTAGGCACCCACCAAATCTGCAGCTGCGGGGGCCCCCAGGTTATCTTCCTGCATAAAAGGACCCCCACTAACAATGTGCAGCCAACTTGCACACAAGTGGCTGCGGGTTTCGCCTTCCTCCTTGACCGGTTCTGGCAGAGTCGTTAGTACGTCAGCATTGCACAATCCGCGGCACCACCAAAACTTTTTTTAATTGCCTTCCCTGTAAGCTGTGATGTCAGCTGAAATCTGCACTCCATCAGTTCTGCTTCAGTGAAGCAGGGGCTTGATTGTTTGCAGCTGCCAGGGAAGTAAGTTGCATTTTTTTTCTTTTTCTCTTCAAGGAAGTGTTCCTTGCAAAGCACTTCCTGTGCCAGTTGCCTTTAAAAAAGCACATGTGTAGCAAGTTTTTTCAAGAAAAAAGTTTGCTTTGCTACTTGGATTTTCTAGAGATCATTTAGTAGATTACTGGTGGTGTGAGCAGCACAATGACTTTGGAAGAAATCCTTTCAGCAGTGAGCACTGGGACAAGCGGCCAAGGTGCTGCATTTTCAACTTCCCTTGTAAGGGCAATTTTTAAAAGGTCTGAAAAATTGTCCTTTCAAGGACAAATTTAAAAAGGCTGAACTGGTCTGTGTGGTAGCAAGCAGGGATCAACTTTCAATATTTTAGAGAAAAGGTAACTTGATGTTTTTTTAAACTTTTTTTGTGTGTGTGTGGGGGTGGGGGGGGGGGGCAGGGAGATGAGAATTGTAATATTTTCCCCAGAATTCTTGGATTGGATTGGGGTGTGGTGGGAGGGTAGACAGGGGCTTTGGCTTAATAAGCTCTGTCCAGAATTCTTTACTAAGAGATGGGGAAGGCTTGTCTGTGATGATTAATATCCAGATTCTAGTCTTTTAGTCATTCCTACTTAAGAATATTCATATTGTTTGTTTACTTACTTTTGCTTTGTTCAGAATTGAGCTGAAATGTTGGTAGTGGGGGGATAATAACTGTGAAAATGTTGCAGATGATTTAATGTAGACTAATGTAAACACTGTTATTCAAGTATTTTTTTTTTAGTTTGTAACAGCAATGTTTACAAATGTTGTTCTGAGAGGTTGGCAGGGAAGTACAGGCTGTGAGAATGTTGTAGGATGTCCTCATTTCTGCCAGTTTTTTTGTTCTCTCTCATGAAAAATGTGAGTTCATGCAATGCATGCTACTGCAAGACCTGTTCTAGTATTTTAATTGTTATTTATGTCTTTGCCCTTTTTTATCACTTTGTCCAGAATTGTGCTTAAAAGGTTGTATTGATGAGATAGGAGCTGTGAGAATGTTGCAGAATGCACAAATATAATTTTAATGCAAACCCTGCTCTACAAATTTTCTTCATTTATAATAGCAATGTTTAAAACTATCCCTGATGTTCTGCCTTTGCTCTGCAATTATTTTTGGCTTTATCTAGAACTGTTGTGTCAGAGGTTAGGAGGATGGTAGGAGATGTGAGAATGATGCACATTGTTCAAATGTTTGTTCGGTATTGGTATTTTTGGTCTGTTTCTCATTAAAAAATGTTCAAGCAATGCATGCTACTGCAAAATATGTTATCTTTACTGGTTCATAGGAGGTTACTAGGCTAATGGCCGTGGGGCACTTACAAGCCTAGCCAAGAGTTTATCCCCAAAAAAAGAAACCTCAAGCAGCACCTGTTGCCCCTGTCAGTGAGGGACAAAGTTGGAACCCCTGGGACAAATTTGTGGTTTCCCATCCATTCATCAAGGTTGCGCTTGAAGAGGGTCAGCGAGGTACTCTGTTTGAGTATGGGAAGTCTATTCCAGAGACAGGGAAGCCTCTGGGAGACAAACCTGTCTCTCCAGCAGGTTTTGTTGATGTTGCATATTGTTGATGGTTCATAAGCCAAGTGCTTTAAATCCGTAATGTTACACCTTTGTCTTGTTTTTTATTTATTTGTTTATTTATTTTTGCTTAATCCAGAATTACTGTGCTAAGAGATTGGTGGTGAGGGGGTATGGGCATTGAGAAAGCTGTGGGACTGTTTGCTTGATATTTGTGGTCCGTCCCTCAAAACAATTTAGTTTTCTAGCAAAACTTTGAGGATTGAAGCAAAGTAATACACCAAATTATGGTAAAAGCCAGTCAGTCATTTTTAAAAATATTTTTAAAGGTCTTCCCTGATGTTTAACTTTTGTCGTATGCTTTCATGCTTTATCCAGAATTCTTGTGCTGAAGGGTTGGGGGTGGGAGTTGCAAGAATGTACAGGAATTATTGTAATGCATGCTAATGGAAAACTTGTTATATTATCTTTATAAGTTTAAAACAATGTTTAAAACAAAATGCTTAAATGCTTAAAACTAATGTTATATATCTGCACTGCAATTAATTTTGGCTTTATCTAGAGTTATTAGGCTGAAACATTGGGGGTGCAGGAGCTATGAGAATTCTGCAGAACATACTGATGTTTTAATTCATACTAATGCATACTCTGTTAGCCCAGTACCTTTCTAAATTTATAATAGCAATGTTTAAAGCTATCTCTGATGTTATAGCTTTCTTCTGGGATTATTTTTGGCTTTGTCTAGAAATGTGCTGAGACATTAGGTGGGGGTAGGGGCCGTGACAATGATGCCCAATTTTGAAATGTTTGCCTGCTATCTTTAGTCTATTACCCACAAAAAATGTGGGTTCATGCAATGCATGCTACTGCAAAATATGTTCTACCATCTTTATTAGTTCATAAGCGCAGTGTTGTAAAGCCCTAATCTGATGTCTTATGTGCTGAGTGTTTGGTGGTAAGGGGTATGGACTTTGAGACTGTTCCAGACTGTTTGCTTGATAGTTGTAATCCTTCCCTCAAAGCATTTTGGTTTTCTGTCAGACTTTGAAGATTAAAGTAAAGGTAAGGGGGCATGGCCCCACCTTATATCCTCCTAGGTAAGGCCCCCAACATGAAACTTGCTGGGGGCCCCAAAAATGCTAGCACTAGTCCTGTCTGGTACAGCAGAAAATTTTAGGTTTTCCCTATGTACTGCGTCCTCTAATTCTACCATTTTTTTAAACATCTCTTCTTGAGCATTCTCATACTCAGCCAGCCTTTTCTTCATTGCTGATTTTTTGCTGTTTTATCAGCTCATCTGAATATATGTTGAAAGCATCTTCCTTTTTTACAGCCTTTTATTATTTGAGTTGATATACTCCTTCAGTGTTTCATTTATTTTAATCAGCTCTGAGCACATTTGACTTATTTTTTTCGTCTAGATTACTGGAAGCCATGTCTTACACCAAAGCTGGAGCTTTTACTCATTTTTGCTGAACAGATGTATGATTCTTCCCAGCCAGTGTTTTCTCAAAGGTTCATAAGTTCATAGGTAGGTACTAGGCTATTGGCCCTGGGACCTATACAAGCCCAGCCAAAAAGGTACCCTGGCTTTCGCCACCCAAGAAAATTATTTTCCTGTGCCACTGTCAAGCAGAGCCACAGAGGTGATCCCCGGGGTGAATTTCCTATTTCCCATCCAATCATCAAGATTTTTCTTGAACAGTGCTAATGAGGAGCTTTGTTTGATAAAGATAGGTAGTTTATTCCAGAGTATGGGAAGTCTTTGGGACAGGAATCTATTCCTCCGGCATGTTCTGTTTATTGTGGTGAGAAGGTTTAGGTCCCTAAAGCGTGTAGCTCGGAGGGATTGGGATTTCTTTAAGTGGAGCATGTCCAACAGCTCTGGGTTTGACATAGCTTTATACGTTAGGCAGAGATCACCTCTGAGTAGGCGATATGCGACGTAGTAAAGCTGGAGTTTTTTGAGACGGTCTTTATAGAGCATCTGTTTGAGGCCAGTAATCCACTTTGTGAGGTATTTCTGCGGCCTTTCCAGTTGTTGTAGATGTCTTGTGAGGTACATACCAAAAGGGGCGTTGTACTCTATTATGGGTCTAATGATTGATGAGTAGAGGGGAACAATGACCTCTTTTTTTCTGGATGAGAAACCTTTTGTGATGAGGTGTGCCACGTAGAAGGATTTCCTGACTACTGTGACGATGTGATTATCAAAGGAGAGACTACTGTCCACCTGTGTCCCAAGGTCTCTTATCACACTTTCGGTGTTAAGTATACTACCACCTATGTTGTAGTTCATGGGTACAGAGATTTTACCAAAGGGGATGACAATGCACTTTTTGGCATTTAGTTTGAGGGCATGGCTTTGACACCAGCCATCTGCCTCAGTGAGGCCCTTTTATAGGATGTCCACACTGTTAGGAGTTTCAATTATGTCTCCTAGTTTGCAGTCATCTGCGAACTTAGTTAGCCAAAGACCTTCTGTGTTAGCCTGTACTTCAGAGAAGTAGATACCAAACAGCAGAGGACCCAGGACTGAACCCTGTGGTACTCCACTTGTCATTGGTCTGAAGTCGGATTTGGAGTCTACTGCTTTCACAGTGTGGTTCTGTCAGTGAGCCAGTTGGCAACCCATCTTGTGACATACGGATTTATACCTAGTTTAGTGAGTTTATCTATAATTTCAGAGTGGGGGATGGTGTTGAAAGCCTTGGCAAGATCTAGATAGGCTGTGTGAACCACCTTACCCTTGTCTACGGCTTTGGTGACTGCTTCAAAGAAGTCTGTCAGGTTTAGGAGACATGATCTGCCTTTTACAAACCCAAACTGGGTGGTGTCCAGAGTTTGGAGATTACCAACATCTTTGTTTATAAGTTCCATGATGAAACGTTCCATGGCCTTGCAGATCAGGCTCGTCAGGCTAACGGGGCGGTAGTTCTCAGGGTCCGTGGTGACTCCCCCCTTGTGGAGTGGGATAACCGTCGCTGTGTGCCATTCAGCAGGCACAAAGCCTGAGGTGAGGCTATGATTGAACATGGTACTTAGGTGGGATTCTCCTCACCTTTTATGGTTGATTTTCTTTTAGGTTCTCTAAATTCCATCTTTGCTAGCATCCAGACAGTGCAGTTAATAGCCAGTAACTGAAATTTACCCTAAAGACAAATTCAGTGTGTGTCTTTTCTGAGTTTTTGTTTTCACACTGAGAGAGGTGAAATTAAGCAATTACTCAGTGTGCAGCCATCTTGGAAGCTATGTCCTTCTTGATTTGATACATTTTCTGATGTGACCTGTCAGCTTTTTGCAGTCTATCACCTAGTTAGTTGTCTATACATGTCTGTAAGAATTGATATGACTGTAGGATACTGGTATGAACTGGAAATAACTGGGAAAAAACAGGAATGAGACTGGAATGAATGCCTTTATCTGTTAATTACGCAAACTTGTGCTGAACAGTTACCAGTCTCTCCTTTATGGTCCAAATCCTCTTATACCTTTCAGAATTAAGTCTGCAACACTGTAGTTCAGTTAAGAATGCTTTATTATGTACAGTGGACATAGATTTTGATAATACCTGAATACTGTCTCCAATAACAGTGCTGATAAACTGAAACAGTCTGTAGCTTCTGCGGTTACATTCTTTATATTCCTTTCCTCCTAAATAGTATCATTAATATTCTGGAATGCTGGATATTTGACCTGACTTTTGTACTCTTACGCAAGTGTCTGTACTGCAGTGACTTTCTACATTTCAGTCTGAAACAAATTACCTTACTGACTATGTCTGACGTATTTCCTAATAATACCAAAACCCTGCAATTCTCTACAAGCCTCTTTAACCTTGGTTCCCAAGCCTTGTACCAGACAAAAAAAATGTGTTTGTACTAATTGTACTGTACATTTTGTTATCAGTATTCTTCACTGATGGTCATTTTCACTAATTAAAAGTGCATTCCCTGAAACTGAATGTGCACTGTAAAGGCCTGCTTTAATATGGCTGCATTTCTAGACTTATGTAAAAAAAAAAAAACTATATTTTTTGTACATTTAAATAACACCTGCTCTTACTGTAACTTAAAATTTAAATTCGTGCCCAGCAATATACCTAGGTACTGACAGCCTAAGTTTCTGAATCTGATATATAGTAATACTATCCCATTTGTACTTGTGCAAAGGACATTTCTGTTTGGTCTTTTGCTTAATAATTATCATGTTATTAAACACAACCCACTTTTTTTAGTTATCTAGCCAAAACTGCAAGTCATATGGTGTTCTTCACATGTCACTATTTTACTAATTTAGAACAAAAATAGCAGGAAAACACCACTGAAGGAAGCCCAAAAACAAACAAAATAAGCTCAAATAAAATATGGGCAAACAAACATAGAAAGACGAACAATAAAACTTTAATTAGACAAACAGTCAGTTTCTCAGGTACTGAACAAGCGCTTTTGACTTAAAGCCTTCTTCAGATGGAAATATCTAACACATTATATAAATCCAAATTAGTAAGAGCAAAAGATTAATCTTTGTGGAACATCTGCCTATACACCAATAATTCACCCCTTCTGCTATCTATTAAAATATGCCACTTCCTTACTGATTACCATTCCACTATCCAATTCACAGGCTGAAAATATAGACCTGATTTGACTATTTGTCCTACATTATCAAAGGCATTACTAAAGTTGATATAAAAAATATCAATGTGGAATTTTTCTTCCTGTATCCTGATCAAATTGCAATATAAACACTGGTTACATGTTATTACAGACCCCCATATTTGATAAGAATACTGCAAAATGTTGACAAGTTTTACTGCCTTTAAGTCATCTGGCAGTTTAGCCAACTCTACTGGCATAGAAGGATAAAGCTCTGACATTAACCCCAGTGATCTGAGTTCAAATAGTGCTTCTAGCACATTTTGAAGCTGATATGGCCAGAAGAGAGGAGTGACAAGCTTTTGCTACCTCACCTCTGATTAGGGAGAAGGGGAGGAGCACACATCCTGGTGTTAATTCCCACATTAGAATCCTGTTGGAGATCAGAGATCACATGTGAGCACTGGTTTCAAGGGGGCAGCGCAGCCTGGTTGCATTATCTGTGGAAGTGGCATTCCCTTGCAGACATGCCAATTATATTCCATTCCCTGAGATAGTACAGAATTGGTGTTGTGGGGTTAGGGACCCAAAGAGCAAAAAATCTAATAGCTTCCTGAATAATGTTCCATAGGCCACCTTTTCCTGATGATGGGATGTGAATGAGACAGTTAGCTAAAAGAGTGACCGGTTATCATCAAGTAGTGGAAGATGCAAGAAAAAAGTAATCTGACATTTTCTCTACTACTAATTCTTCCATAATTGTACAAGTATTTGATATTAAACAGATTATTCTAAAGCATTCCAAAATTTCGGAGGATCTCTCATTCTTACATATGGGTTTGCATTAGTCACCTTCCAGTCTCATCCTGAATTTTGCAACTTCTCTCAAAAATCATCTTTAGGAGAATTGCTAATTGATCTCATCAGATGTTTACTTCTGCTAGTTGCCAACCCATTTCTTCCATATTTGTTTTTTAATCATTTGCCGATCTTTCATATCTAGCTTTAGTAATATGGTACATATCTTTTGTATGATTTCTAAACAAATTTACTGTATCACTTTCTGCAACTTACTGTCTTGCATTCAAAACTGGCAACATCCATGGATTATGCTTTGTTCTTGACCTGTCTTATGCAGTAAAAAAGTTTTTTTATTATCCATCATATCTTTGATTAACATTGCTTCTTATTTATGATGGCCTACTCTGACAACTACATTAATCTGTATGTCACATATTTCTCTCTGTCATCAGGTAATAGTCTGTGAGATTAACATTTGCTCTAATAGCTAGCTGGTCCCTACAAGGTTACTGTGGCTAGAGTTAATACCTGATTGCAATATGTATTTAGATCCTATGTTTTTAATTATTGGATTAGTAACTAGTTCTAGTTGCCTACCTCTGTTCTTCCTAGCTATTATTAAAGCTACCAGTGTATTGACCTCTGTACACCATTGTGTATTATATACCCTGTTGTTGTTGTTGCCATCGTTGCTTCTGTGGCCTAGGTCATAGTTGAAAAGGTCCATAGATTAGTTTGCTTAGCTGGTTAACAAAATAAATAATGAAATAAATAAATATGTACAGACCTGCATGCATGCATGCTCACTCCTTATTTGTAGCATTCTAATTGATACATAATAGATTCAAAATATTCCTTCCCCAGATGGCCTTCCTATAATTTGTTTATCATTAATATATATATAATAATTAATATAACTAATAACTAATTTTTATTTTAATTATTTTAATAATGGGAAAGGAAGATCCAGATCATATCTCTGTTTATTTTGTTTCTAGATGATAACCTGTTTGCATTCAGCCTTTAAAAAATCATTTGCCAAAAATTATTTTTGTGCCTTTGAAAGATGGAGCTTATTTCATGCCAGAAGATGATTGCCCTGACAAAGAATGTAATCTCATCCCCTGATACCTAAAGATTTTTAATTTATATTTCCCATTTTAGTTTTCATGTTGGTCAATTTATAATTAGAATCTTTGCAAAATGCAGGAATAACTTGGATTGATTCCCTTTCCATGTTTGAATTCCAGCAGTTACTAAAGCTCCCTATATAGCTTATAAAAGCTGCTTGTCCAAAAATCATTGACACCTATGTAGACAACGCTGTCATGAAAATTGTACATCCTCATGAGCCTAACAGATAACTCTTTGACTTGACTCACTTTGACAGACCATTCTGTGTAGAATATCATTCCTGTAGAAATATGGATGCATGCATCTTATTAAAGTGTTGGTTAATTCCAGACTTCCTGCATTATTTGCTACTCTTTTATCTGATGTCTTGGATTATTTATTTTTATTAAAGTAAAAAAGAGCAATTTCCACTACTTTTGGTCTTACTCAATAGCAGTCAAATTCTTCTTAGAGTGTAACATATCTTTCATAACTTATCTAGTCTGTTTTTTTTTCCTTAACAGTGACATTTTTCAACTTGTCTTCTTGCTTCCCACTCATCTTACACTTTTTTTGTTTTAACTAATCGTTATAACTCTATTTTTCTTTCCTTCATCTTGTGACTAATGTTGGTTTACTTCTGAAATCACTACATAATTTTTCAAGTTGAATCCTACCAAGTCATCTTCGTTTCCATTAGACATTAACTCTGCTGCTTCTTTTATAGTACTGTTTGCACTGCTACTGCCTTTTGATCTGAAGCCTCCCACCCCCTCCAGTCTGCACATTTCTGAGAGACATTCACCCTCAATAGCTTTATTGCTTCCTTAATTCTACCTTGTTTATATAACTTTCTATCAGAACTTTAGTATAGGTTATTTTCTTTTGTCTTCCCTATAGACATTACATTATTACTTGTTTTGTTCTCCTCTTATTTTTTAGTGTTCCTTTCAATTCAACCTCAGGATCTGTATTTTTAGTGGAATGTTTACAAGTATATTCATGTTTAAGTTTGACCTTGATTACTGCTATCCTTCAGCCTGTTTTAATTTCCTTAATAATATATGTAACTTTACTATGCATTATGTTTTAATATTTGTATTTTATTTTACTGTTATTTATGCACTGTAGATTTACTTGTTTTAACTCTGTTTTACTGTTTTTTACAGTAATTTAATAAACTTGAAAATCGAATGGCTCAGGAAGCATTCAGTGTTCAAAGCCTTCTTAAATTTTTACAGAAAATATTGACACGGAACACATACAATTTTACTGTACAAATTATATTGCGTTATAAGGAGGCCTAGGGTAGTACCACAGGTAAAGGATTTGTTGCACAAAAATATATAGATGATATATAGAAAAAGGACTTCACTTCGGACAAAGGATAGTCACTATTGGGGTTTCCTAGGATTACGTGCTGAATACTTTGTATTTTATATTTTCCTCACTGACAACGAGGAAGAACTGAAAGAAAAGTCCAAAGATGTTCAACAGGCCTGATAACGTAAGAAGATATGAAAAGGTTTAAAAGGGACCTGACAGTCTTAAAGAAAATTTAATAAAGAGAAATCCATTATATAATGCCTGTCTGACATAGAAACTGAAGAGACTAGTAAAATATTATAGCAATAACCGCCTGGGTGGTAATGCTTTACCCACGGCGTGGTTTGGTCCCAGTGGCTAAGCCCGAGGACCAAACAAAGACAACCGTGGGTAAATCCAGCATTACCCACACCCAGAAGTGGTTATTGTTATTATATAATGCCATTATTTAAGAAAAGAAATAATTACTTTTCTTAAATAATGGCATTGTATAATGCCTCTTTGCTGCCCTTCCGCACCTGTCTGGTGTTCGCGGCAGTTCTGATGTACTGCGCATGCTCACGCAGTACATCAGAGTTGTAAAAGCAACGGAGAACGCAAGTTCTCCGTTGCTTACTGTCTCGCTATGTTAAATGGGTTTAACATAGCGAGACAGCTTTAAAATAAGCAACGGAGATCTCCGTTGCTTATTTTAAACTGTCTCGCTATGTTAAACTCATTTAACATAGCGAGACAAGTTTAAAAGCAACGGAGATCGCAAGATCTCCGCTGCTTTACACTGTGTCGCTATGTTAAAGGAGTTTAACATAGCGAGACAGCTAAAAAAGCAACGGAGATCTCCGTGCTTTTTCTATCTGTGTCGCTATGTTAAACTCTTTTAACATAGCGAGAAGTGTTTTATACTAATGGAAAAGTCCGGGTGACCGGACCTTTTCCGTTAGTATATTGAGGATTTACAACGGCACGCTGGTTGGGCTGGCCAATCAGCGTGCACGTTTTTAGGGTAGGCATTGTATAATAGAGTTTATATGACACCAGTAGCAAAAGCAAAAGAGTGAGGATGCTATATAAAAATATAACCATGCAAGCAGTGTAAGAAAACAGCACTATGGGTCAGTAAGTGGGGTCATCAGATGTATAAAAAAGCAACAGATAAAAAAAAAAACAAAATGTGATTGCATTCAAAATATACTGCTACATGAACTCCTTCTTGGGGTTATAAGTCAAGTTTTGCAGACTCCAGCCCTGAAAGAAGACAGAATAGAGTGACTTTTGAGAACTAGAGCAAAATGCTCTTCTACACCAACCATGATCAAAATAAGGGTGATATTCAGTCTCATACTTCACAAATGCATAAAGATGTGGGGTGTAAAGTACCAGATATTGTAATGTCACACTGGAGTGGGTGTGGTTCACACTGTAGCAGCCTCAGCTTCATAATTGCCTCTTAATTCTTATTTGAACTTGGCACAGCCAACATCGACTCTGTGAAGGCTCAGGTTCATTCAGTTTGTAAAATTTGGTCTAAAACCCATTACTTCTCGAATCATCTGTCTGTTGCTATATCTTTTGCCGTTGTTTTTCTTTCTGCATTGTGATATTCTTTTTTCATCTCATTTGTCAGTATGAAAGAGGTAAAATTATTATTAATTAATTATCGTGAGATTGTGTGCCAAAAACAGAAGCTGTAATAAGGGATTTTTTTAGTTGGTGTAGACAGAAGGAAGAAGTGAAACTTCTTGACCAGTAGCAGTCCACTTTAACATATAAAAAGTTGTAGCAATTCATTTTAAGTTATACATATTTGTGTATCTAACCTCTTAAATTAATATTTAAAGTGTTTTAGCATGTTATTTTTAAGTTATACACATTTGTGTCTAAGAGAGACAGGATAGTAAAATCATATAATTTACTTCATTTAAAAATTTTATCAAATGAAAGGGGTTTTCTTTGCACATATATCAACACTGAGTTCTAACATCATTTAATCACTGGATGTATGCTATTTTGCACATATTGAATAACTACATGATTGTGAATAATTTGTAGTCTTAGCACATTAAGGATAATTCTGCTGTTCCATTAGATGGTTTTGCTAGAAAACACAGACCCTGGGGTTCAGTAAACTCCATGTGGGCTTTGCACGAATATTGCACATATTTTACACGTGTGTGCTGTGATGTGCAGCAAGCAGCAGCACTAAGTACATGGTCATGCCGCGTACTGTGTTTAAACATAAATAAGTATGTTTTTTTTTGGCTGGCAACAGCATTGCCAGGCAGGAAACCATGTAAAGTAACATGGATAACAATCCTGTTTATATCAGAGCACTGTCGGTTAGCGTGTTTGCACGGAATGCCACAATAATCACAAGGGCTTAACATATAAGTTTCCATAGCTCTCAATCTTAATGCAAGAAATCTGGACAAAGTCCATCATAATGGGGGGGGCAATGACCCAGATGTGCTAGAATGACAAGGTTTGTGTTAAGGATTTGAAGTGTGAAACTCAAATGTATTTATTTATTTATTTTACATTTGTTGACCGGGATAGTCCGACTGGATGCATGTCCATTTTCAGCAGAGGCCCGGGGAGAAAAGCTCCAAGGGTAAGCAGATACAGCATTACATATTACCAGCATTACATAATACAAATAGACTATTTACAGAGATTACATAAGTAAGCAAGTTAAACAAGTTCCACAGGTTAGAGTTAATCCCGAGCGTAAGTCAGGATTAAATTACACAGTAAGCTGGTTAACAGATTTTTACACATTCTAGAGAGAGTTAGCCAGGCTTGATACAGTGACATAGCCAGTTAAGTGACAAATGTTGTTTGAGTCTAGTTTTAAATTGACCTAAGGTGGAAAGTAAGGTAATATCAGCTGGAAGAGAGTTCCAGGATCTACTTACAGAGTTTGCAAAGAGAGACTCACCGGCTGTGTTATTAATTTTGCTAGTCTGAATTAGTAGTTTGTTAGAGGATTGAAGCGGTCTATGATTGTTATAGGGGGTGATAATAGTTTTAAGTGCAGGAGTATTGTTCGGATTATTGACGATTTTATAGGCCATAATCAGTTGATTATACAGGATTAGGCTGGGTAGTTCAAGCCACCCAAGCTGATTTAGATTGATGCAATGATGTGTCCTAAATGGCAGCCCAGTGGCAAACCTGTTAATGTGGTTGTAGCAAATTGAGAGTTTGTTAAGGACAGTCTTGTTTAAATTCGAGATTAGAGGAGATTTATACACAAGGGCTGAAAGAAGGTGAGAGCAAGCTATGGAAATTTTAGCTGGAGGGGTTAGGAAGGCTTTTATTCTTTAAAGTGACCCTAGTTTTTTATTGATGGTTTTGATAGTTTGGTTAACATGTAGGTTGAATTTTAGATTATTATCTATGATGACACCTAATAGTTTTGTAGAGGGGTCAGGGGAGATTATTGTGCCATCATTTGAATTTATGGTAAAGGTGAAAGCAGTAGACCTACGTGTTGGTGAAAATAACAGCATTTTAGTTTTTTGGGGATTTAGGATCAGACGACGTTCAGAAAGCCAGTTTTCTATTGTATTAAAGGTGGTCTGGGTAGCTGACCATAACTGTATTGGAGAAGTGGCCAAGCAAATCAGATTAGAGTCATCAGAATATTGGATACAGCTGACATTTGGGATGACAGTATAATGGTCATTAATGAAGATGGAGAACAGCAAGGGCCCTAGTATAGAGCCTTGTGGTACTCCAAGGGTGTTAGGTAGAAGGTTAGAGAGTTTGTTCTGCCAGAGGACAGCCTGCTGTCGACCATTCAGGTAGGACTGAAACCATTGAAGGGCTCTAGTATGTAGACAGAATGTTTGCAGGATGTGGATTAAAAGTTGGTGATCAAACATATCGAATGCCTTGGAAAGATCCAAGAAGAAGGCTGAGGATATATAATTATTGTTGCGATTATGGTTTATGGTGTTGGTAAAGGCTAGGAGGGCTGAAGTAGTGCTGTGATGAGGATGGAAACCATGCTGAGTGTCTGCCATAAGGTGATTCTGGATTAGGTGGTGCATGAGTTGTCTATGAATAAATTTTTCCATAATCTTTGCAAGTGGACAGAGTATAGCTATTGGTCTATAATTGGAGAATTCACTAGAGTTGCCTCCTTTGTGAAGTGGGATTACATAGGATATTTTGCAGATGGTGGGAATTTTAGCTTCTACTATGGTTCGATTGATTAGTATTGAGATGGGGCAAGCAATAGCATCAGCTGATTTTTGTAGGTACTCGGCAGGGAGTTGATCAGCAGAAAGTGTAGTGGGTTTTAATTTTTTGATCAAGGTACGGATAAGTTAAGTGGCAACTGGTTGGAAGCTGAATGTGAGTAGGTTTCTAGGGGTGCTACTTTCAGGACCAGGGGAGCTAGGAGGTAGTTGGCTAGCTAGGGCTTGAATTGTCTCAGTAAAGAATCGGTTAAAACTGTCAGAAACATTTTCAAGGGTTTTATCAATAGTAGCAGCAGGGATTGGGGTTGAAGTTTGTCCAGGATGTAGTAGATTATTTAAACCTGCCCAAAACTTCGGAAGGTTATTTTGATTTACTGTCTGTAAATTACAGTAGTATTGTTTTTTGTCTTGTAAAATGGATTTTTTAGTTTCGTTCCTGGATTGCCTGTATTTAATGTGATCTTGGGGGTCTTTAGAAGAACGCCATAAAGCCCATGCTTTGTTTCTAAGGGTAATTTTGAGTTTAGACTCTTTAGAAAGCCATGGCGCAGTTTTTGCCTTTGTTCTCTTTGAACGAACAGGTGCATGCAAATCAAGGATCTCAAGGAATTTGTTGTTAAAGTATGCTACTGCTTCCTCTAAGGGAGGTGTTTTAGAATAGACCAATTACATGAGTTTAGTTCTTGTTGGAATTTGGCAGGGTCAAAGTTTATATTGTTTCTAACCTTTCTGAGTAAGGGTTGTTGGGAATTAATGCCTTTGTGCTTAATTACATAGGTGAGAAGGTGATCACTTAGGCCATCAGGGAGGGTACCAGAGGTGTACAGTTGGGGGTGACTGCTTATGAGTACCCAGTCAAGTATGCTTTCTTTTTGGTTGGGTTTACCTATCCTGGTAGGGGTGGATATGATTTGTGTAAATGCACGCAGGTTAATATGGGTGGTTGGGGATTCTGAGGAACAGGTGCCCCAGTCTATGTTAAAGTCTCCAAGTAGTAGGGTTTCTTGGGGGTAGTGACATGATAGCCAGTGCAGGATATCTTCAAGTGTAGATATATTGTTACCTGGGGGCATGTACATACAGATGATATTAATGCATTTATTTTTATTAAGTTGCAATTAGGTGGCAAGAATCTCAGAGTTATTAATCTCAGGTGGTTGTATTACATCTATGGTGACATTCAACTCAGATTTATAGAGTACAGCTACCCCACCCCCTTCCTCGAAGCACAATCCAGCCTGTGTATGTTGTACCCAGGTGGTAACACTTCATTGTCTGTAGTATTAAGTTTTAACCAGGTTTCAGATAAACAGAGAATCTCAGGGGAGTGGACATCCAGAAGTGCATGCAATTCATGTACCTTGTTATTAATGCTTCTAATATTGAGATGACAGGCTAGGAGAGAGTTAGTTGGCCTATTAATTGTAGGTTTGTAGCTTAGATTGCAAGTAGAGGGGGGTATGTGTATCTGAAGTGGGTGGGCCAGGGTTGGGGTGAATATCACCACCAAGTATTAGGTTAAGTCTATACTTGGTGCTGAAATTTAGGAATTTGTTTATTAGTTTGTGGTAGTGTTTGGATCTAGAGCTAATGTGCCTGGGGTTAAGATGTTGATAGACTGAACAAGATGTTGGATAGCACCTGGTACTGTAAGTATGGTTGAAGGTGGGAGGATTTACAGCTGGGGTGATAGTATGTCCTTTTGGGACTTGAAATCCCGTGAGAAACTGGTTTTCATACAAGGTAAGGAGGTATGGTGTGAACAAGAGGGGTAGTAAAGAGGAGTATATCATTATCTGTGATTCAGCTAGTGAGTTAAGGAACTGTTTTACCTGGTGATGCAACACCAGAAGATAGAGTGGTGAAGTAAAGGTACTGGAAGGGGGATGGGAGAATGCCAGATGAAAGCTAATAGGTGCTATTAAAATGTAGGAGAAGAATGGGGGTGGGAGGAGTTATCCCAGATGAAAGCAGATAGGATCTAGAAAGTGGGGGAGTGGCTATAGTACTATAAATTTAGAGGTACTGGGGGCGGGAGGTAATTGGAGGCAGGGAGGGGAGCAAAGAGAGCCCGAGCAGTGGCTTAACGATCGGGCTATTGCAGTTTACAAAGTTTCCTAAGGTGTCCTAAAGCTATAAGGTAAGTATTATAGTTCTTAATGTAAGAGTCAGTTTACTTAAGTTACAGGGAAAGGAGGCAAACACTCAAATAGAAAAAAAGAGCCGTATGGCTGACCAAAATGGTGACCTGCTTAATTACACAGCACTGTAAGTGAAAGCTTAACAAATGCTTTTTGTGTGCAACATACTCTGCTTAAATGCTGAGAGAAATTGATTACAGTCCTGTAGACACCGTTTTGTAGGGAACTGTAGAGTTCAACCAGGAAAAGAGAAAAGCAGAGATTCTAGGGTAAGCATGAAGGCAACAACAGGCAGTTATTTTATAATAATACATTCAGAAAGGTTTGATGGTGGGGAGGTAAAGTAACACACTTCAGAATGAACTAAGATTTATAGCTAAGAAACCTAAGCAAGAGAGCAATGCAGTAAGTAAACACTTGCCAGATTTTAAAGATATACCAGAAAAACTAAATCAATTGTTCACAATTGTACAACTGGAAAATTGCCAGTAAAAGCACTTCAGGTATAGATAGCCCAAGTTATTCAAGTCATAAAAGCACTTCTTTAATGTGTGTGTGCAATTTAAACATTAAAAACATATGCAGCAAGTAGGAGCTCTGATTATACACTTTCTCTAGGTACAGTTTCAGTTTAAACACAAATATTACCACATAAATTCAGTAAAGTTACTAGCTACTTATAGAGCCTCTGCAATAAAATAAAGCATTCTGTGCAGAATCAGAATTTAGCAGCAGGTCATTCAGTTACACAAAAAAACAGTAAAAGATCCATACAATGAAGAAACTTACACTGTCACACCAGGTCAGCCAAGGGGGGAAGAGAGAGGGAAATCCTAAACACCTAGATATGAAAATGATGCCTGTACTGAATTGTAGCAGTTTAACCTGTTTGAGGAAAGGGGGGGGGGAGAAGGCAGTAGGAGTGGTTACAGGGAATACCCTGATTGACTCAAGACACCACACCAGAGGTAAGTTGAATGTAAGGGCCTAAAATCTGCACTCAGCACTATAAAGTTATTTGTACTCAGTACTTTAATTTTAATGTTACTTGCACTCAGCACTTTAATTTCACTTATGTTTAGCAGGAAAGACAGACCAACAGTATACAATTTTGGGAATTTTTACAAGGGTTACTTGTTCAAATGTCAGGCTGTTGCAGTTTACAAGTTTTCCTAAGGTGTCCTAAAGCTATAAGGTAAATATTATAGTTTTTAATGTAAGAGTCAGTTTACTTAAGTTACAGGGGAAGGAGGCAAACACTCAAATAGAAAAAAGAGCCCTATGGCTGACCAAAATGGTGACCTGCTTAATTACACAGCACTGTAAGTGAAAGCTTAACAAATGCTTTTTGTGTGCAACCTACTCTGCTTAAATGCTGAGAGAAATTGATTGCAGTCCTGTAGACACCGTTTTGTAGGGAACTGTAGAGTTCAATCTGCTTAAATGCTGAGAGAAATTGATTGTAGTCCTGTAGACACAGTTTTGTAGGGAACTGTACAGTTCAATCTGCTTAAATGCTGAGAGAAATTGATTGCAGTCCTGTAGACACCATTTTGTAGGGAACTGTAGAGTTCAAACTGAGTCTCACCAGGTCAGCCAAGGGAGGAAGAGAGAGGGAAATCCTAAGCACCTAGATTTGAAAATGTATGTAATTATATAGAGACATCAGTCCTGATATTATCCCAGTGATATGGCAGAAAAACACAAATTTTATAAGGAACAGACCAAAAGTTGTAAGACAAAATTCTGGACATACTGTGAAAATCTGGACAGTTGAGAAGTATGAATTATGTATATGGTCGAAACACAGGTCCATACATCAGGGCTGTATACAGTGCAGAGTATTGTGAAATGCCATTCCTGGCATTCTATACCAATGTTGTGTAAATGATCTGTAAGGGTACATGGACTGCCATGTAAAATAAACACTCAGGGGAACTGTGTGCATTGAATAGGGACACACAGATCCATTGTAGGAATGAACTCAGGGAAAGAGGACAGGTGAAACAATGTAATGTGATCTGTAAGGGTACATGGACTGCCATGTAAAATAAACACTCAGGGTAACTGTGTGCATTGAACAGGGACACACAGATCCATTATAGGAATGAACACAAGGAAAGAGGACAGGTAAAACAATGTAATATACAGCAGATGAGGACATGTCAATTGAAGTCAGCTGTAGCAGCAAAACCAATTACATATCAATATATTACAGTAAGGACTGCACAGTGAAAATCTGTATTATGTGATTGTCACACAAGAGAAGATGTCTGTGTGAGGTAAGCATCCATATGTGAACAGTGCAGAGGACATCTATGGGGGATGTTATGTACAGTTGGGGTAGGGTGCATTTTGTGAAGCTTTGCAAACTGATTTGCATGAATATGAGTGTAAACTCAGCAGAGGTCTCCAGCAAGTGGGACACAAGGTGAAAGCTCATAGATAACACTAAAAGAATCATGCACAATCATGGACAATATCAGGATAATACCGCCTGTAATCCCATGTCTCTGACATAACATATGTGATTCAGAGTGATCACAAAGGGTTGTGCACAAGCACACTCATACAACTATTATGACATGTCTGCACTCTATGAGGGTAATCATGCACACTATGCTGACACTGTAACATCTGCTGGAGGTGTTAGGAGGGACACTAGTATACCTGTATGTGACATTATGATCAATACAGACTACTTGACTGGTGTGCATGGCATATATATATATATATATATATATATATATATATATATATATATATATATACATATATATACATATATATATATATATATATATATATATATATATATATATATATATATATATGCACACACACACATATATTTATACATGTGTATAAATATATATATATATATATATATATATATATATATATATATATATATATATATGGCACACTGTCACAAATGTTAACCATGCCATTAATGTTGTCAAACAGCTATGTACTGTGTGCTTCACTGGAACAAGTATTACATATGCAACTGGTGCAACAACTTGATGGGGTTTCCACACCATCTGACAGTAATATTTATGCCACAAAAAGAATACCTAGATATGGCCAATAAGATCTGTGACAGCTCACTATGGCAAAGGTGGTACACGTCAGTTACACATCACTGGAAGATGTGTAGTGAGCTACATGAAAAAGTGTGCATTGTACTCAGTTATTGGTGTGATGAAGGATGTGAACTGTGGAGTTATAATGGCCTCTGATGTGGATGCCCTTCACTTATTCAGTAGTTGTGTTACATACAAGGAAGTAGTCAGCACTGTGGCCACACGCTGGTGGACGTTCCACATATTGGCTACCCCAGATCACATACCTATTGGTCTGATTACAGGGTGTGATGTCTTCATTATACTCGGGTTCTGTGTGTGTGTTTTTTTGATGTAACAAATCCCCCAACTTTTTGTATTATTGCAGGTGTTGTTATGGCTACGGCAGCAGTTTTTGGTGTGTATTGATACTGTCTGTATTATACTAATATCACAGTTGGAGTCAATGATTTTCCACAATCTGTAGTCCTTCAGACAGTTGTTTGGACACAGGATGTGTATGTCATTTGTGATGTCTGTGACTTAAATAATGGACAGGATAGGGCCTAGCAGACAGCCCTGATGTATGGACCTGATCGCTGGACCTGAGATATTAGTTCACACATTTCAACATATTTTGATGCCATATATGTGATGCAGGTCCCCACTTGGTGATATAAGTGTTTATGGCCACATCCAACAGTGTTGCGTGAATACCTCAGTGTGGATTTGTGTCAAATGCCTTGGGCTTGTCAAGTTCAAAAGGCTGATAGTGTTGTCATCATGCATGCTCTCAATGACCTCTTTAAGGACATCTAACAGATTTAACAAACATGATGTAGCATTAACAACTCACAACTGGTTTATTGCACACAGCTGGGATATTACTAGTGTCCATTTAGTGAAAGGTCCTTGATGGCAGGTTGGTCTACCTCACAGATGAGGAGAGTCAGGATGTGTCTATACATGCATGCATTGGGTGCTGTCCCTCCCCAACTCACATGGATGCATGCTGATGCATACCCTTCTACAGGAACATAGTCTGTGTGGAGGGTGTGTTAAAGTGTGTATTCAACCATGTCAGGAAGGTGTATGTGCTGAGTCATGCGATAGGTGGCCTGTGATGTCATAGCCCATTGATTCTGTGTGGTAGGCCTGGATGAAGGTAAGATAATGCATAGTGGCTATCCTGATCTGGCCGAGGGTTTGGACACAATTCCTCATGCAGGTATCATTGAGAAACTCATCCAGCAGGGGATTAACCCTTACATAACTAGATGGGTAACCAGTTGTCACACTGACAGAACACATACTGTGAAAGCTGATGAAGCAACCTGTACCAGTAGAGCTGTCACCATTGGTGTACCCCAGAGATCTGTGCTTGGCCCTTTACTGTTTGGAAGCTATTTCTTGACAGTTCAGGCTAAAGTATACGGCCTTTGGCTTACTGAGTTTACTGTTTCTTTCATACTGGGTGCAATCATTGAGTCCACCTATGATGATAACATACTACAGGAAAGGATAACACTGACAAATGACTGGAGACAAAGCCACACAGGCTACAGATAAATGCAAAAATGTGTCTTTATTTTGCCCTTCTGCAAAGTGGAATTCCCTGCTAATTACAGCATTGGTAATGGTCCCACTGTGCTGAAACCCAGTACTGCAAGTACTGGGAACACACATAAATAGCAATCTGAACTTCGAGCACCAAGTGTGCACACTGGTATTGAAAACCAATGCTCTGTTTTGCATGTACTTCACCAGACACATGCAGCAGCTGGAGAGACACATGGGTTTCTCACCAAGAAAATTCGGGGCCGACAAAGCATGCCATGACGTATGTGGATAGACTGAAAGCCATATCACTGTAATCTGGGTCATATAGGATGAGGTGACTTCTACCTGGCCTTCAGGCCAGTCTCTGTCCCTGCCCTGGTGGGAGTAGTGCACATCCACAAATCAGATATAGCTGATGACATCAGCAGTGTCTGGTGAGGAGAATATGGTAATAACAGTGTCCCATATGCTGGAGTAGAAGGCTCTCTGTAATGTTAAGCAAGAGCACAAACGCACAAACCCCATTTGACTGCAGTTAGAATCAACCCCCTACCTATCTAAGTACACAGATTACAGAACTCTGTATTTAAAGTAAATCTGACCTGGACTGTCTCAGACAATGCTTTATAGCTGATGACATCAACAGTTTCTGGTGAGGAGAAAGGGGTAATAGTGTCCCACATGATGGTGTAAAAGGCTCTCTGTAATGTCAACAAGTGCACACACACACACACACACACACACACACACACACACACACACACACACACACACACACACACACACACACACACAGCAGTTAGCTACAGTGAGAACATAACCCCCTATCACAGACTACAGAGCTCAGTACCATGGCACAAGTCTGACTTTTACAAAGCTGCAGGACAACTTATAGTGGATGACATCAGCAGTGCATGGAAGAGAGACGATGTTGGGTAGCCTGCATGAAATGGATGTGTAGGCATGTGCAAGTGTCAAAATACTGTCAATTCATGGGATTGGAGTGGTAACTGTAGGATACACACTTATGCTGTTCTGGCTAGACAAACACACACACACGCACACACATTGTTGACTGCAGTGAGAACAGAATCCCCTACACAGATTACAGAGCTCAGTACTTTATGCAAGCGCCACAGCACAAGCCTGACGTTTACAAGGCTGCAGGACAATTTACAGTGGATGACATCAGCACTGGATGTAGGAGAGAAGATATTGGGAGGCATGCATAGGTTCATAGCTTTTTAGCTTATTAGGTGTATAGGAGTTTACTAAGCTAATGGACTTATTCCTTTACAGTCTAGCCATGTTAAAACCCAAGTACCCTTATTGAGCATAGTGAGATGGTTATTAGCAGGGCTATTTTATGATCAGCAGTGACTGCTCCTGTCCATATCTGTCTCTCTAGCATGTTTTGTTTATGTCACAGGCTAGGTTGAGATCCCTGGAGCAAGTTATACTTGTTCCATTTGATTTGTGGATGTCCAGCATTTCCAGTAGGGAAAGTGTGAGACTGCTCTGTAGGCCAGGCACAGGAGTACAGTGACAGGCTCAGTCTTTCCATGTATGTCATGTTTTGGAGACCCTGGATTCTCCTGGTCCAAAATCTCATGTTTTCTCCAGTTGAGTTGCATGAATCTGCTGAGGTACATACAGAAGGGAGCATGGTACTCAGTTAGTGATCTGATAAGGGTCGAGTACAGCGAAGCTATGACCTCCCTAATCTTGGATGTGATACCCTCATTTATGAGGTGTGCAATATAGAATGTGTCTTACCACTATGAACACATAGTGATCGAAGTTTAGATTGCTATCAACCTGTGTTTCCAAGTCTCACACCTCAGAGTTTGAGCTTAGATGGGTGCTATGTATAATTAGCAGGGGGTGCTTCTTTGCCGAAGGGAACAATAAGGCATTTTTTGCATTAAGAGTCAGTCCATGAGTTTGGCACCAATCATTTGTGTCAACCCTTTCTGTAATATGTTAACATCATTGAGGAACTCTATCAGATTGTGCCTAGTTGACAGTCAACTGCAAACTTGGTAAGCCACAAGCCATCTACCTTTGCCTGGACTTCAGAGAAATAGTTTCCAAACAGTAGAGGGCCCAGCACATATCCTTGTGGTATTCCACTGGTAACTGGTCTACTGGTGGAGGTGGACTTCCCAAATTTATCAGTGTGCATTCTGTCAGTGAGCCAGATGACTACCCATCTAGAAGTGTATGGGTTAATCCCCAGATGGGAGATGGGAGATTTTCTCTATGATACATGAATGGGGGATTGTGTCAAAGGCCTTGGCTAAATCAACATAGGCAGTATATCCCATTTTCCCTCATCCAGGGCTTTGGGGACATTTTCAAAGAAGTCCAATAGTTTTAATAAGCAAGATCTAGCCTTGACAAAACCAAAATGGGTCTGGTCAAAAGTATTGAAGGTCACCTGTGCCCCTGTGAATAAGATCCATGATTATTCTTTCCATAGCCTTGCAGATAAGACTGGTCAAGTTTATGGGCCAGTAGTTCCAAGGGTCAGTTGATGGATGTGTAGATATGTTCAGCTGTGAAAATAGTTCTAGTTCTGCATGTTACCAGATTGACATGCATTGCATATCACACAACGTTTGATATTAATTTATGTAGTGTAGTTGATATATATGTGAAAAAGTACTGAGGGTTGCAATGCATGGGGGGAGGCAACACATGGCTGCATTGTAAATATGTGACATATTGTTGATAGTGCCTTCTGTTATGTTTCCACATATAGGTTTTGGCATAAACAGTAAATGGACAGTAAACAGTACTAATACATGCTAATATGGATTTTGCATAGCACAGCAGCAAGCAGCAGGTTTGCACGACAGGACATTTCTATTCCTTTCCTTGTTTGTGCGTAGTTAAGCAGTGTGCAAATGTGGGCCACATTGCTAAAAGTCTGAGAGTTAGTACTGAGTCTATGAAATACACCTACTGTTTAGTTGACTCTGTGGCAGCAGGGATAAATGCATTGACACATTTATTTTTGATCCCAGAGGATACTGGGTTTGAATCCAGGTGTATATAAACAGTGATAATGGAATGACATATTATTTTGTATAGTACATTCAGTATATGTTATTGTGTGTTGACGTAGCACAGTAGGGCTAAGTGGCATTGTGCAGTGGTAACCACAGCATTGTAAAGCCACTCACGGTTGCTTGGAACTGGTGCACAATGCCAAACTCCACACAAACATAGAAGGCAAAAAGTGAAGGGCTCCTTTGCTTATTCTGGTACTTACGAGTATTATGTGTGATTCTAGTTTTTGACCAGATTATAGGTGTTAAAATGGGATAGACAGGAAAGTGGTGAAATGGAGAGCAAGCCGGGGAAGAACAAAGAGAAAGCAATACAGGAATGTGCAGGAGGGAGGTATAAAAGAACCACAGCTATCCATTTCTTCAATAGTAACACTGATAATATGTGTTAATAATGTAATCATGTTGTATAGCCAATTTGACTGAATCAAGTGTGTCAAGAAGACAAGTGTGCGAAATGGAGAGCTATGTATGGGACATTATTTTTTTGTGGGGCAGGTGACCATTTTTTTTACTCAGCAAGAGAGGAATGCTGGGTAAGGGTCATAGGTATTTCTGGGTCAGGTAAGTTGGGTAGGTGAGGAAGCAAATGCAAACAAACAAGACAAGACACAGGGATTGTGAGGGACACAAAAGTTGGGGGAACACCGTGACTGGGATGAGGGAGGGGACAACACACGCTCGTGCCTGTCAAACATGGAGATAGTGAGACTTGAGCTCTCACCCAATGGACTGTCATCACTGTCTCCTTATGCCACTGGTGGCTGGAGAGCTTGATGTCTGCTCCTCCTAAATACCACAAGGGAGAGCAGCCTGTCCATCTGGTGTAGGTGTACACCAATGATGCGATGCATGACCCTACACACAAACCCTGGCAACTGTTGATGGCTGATAAAATCCCCACTTCTGTCACTGCTCCCAGAGGATACCACTGCAATAGCTGCCAGGGCAGTACTACCTGAGGGCGCAGGTAGTACAGAGGCAGAAGAGGCAGTGCTGCCAAGTTGGGTCCCAGACATGCTGGGAATCGGTGCTGGACCCGTTGGAGCAGGGGCAGGCTGGGGCTGGCCTACCTTGCTGTGCTATGTAGCAATTATTGATTTCGTATACATGGATGACTTGGAGAAATTTTGACGACACATAATAAAAATAAAAACAGAGAGAGAAGGGTTGGGGTGAGAGAAAAAAAGAGATAAAATTAGTACCATCATATGTGACATATGTATGTCACATATGATGGTACTAATTTTATCTCTTTTTCTAACACAATTATACAACTAAATGCAATAAGAGAACAGGCACTCCTCTGTGAGTTAATGTCCTTCAAACTCAAGTATAAATGCTCTCAAAATAAAAAATAGTAAGAAGGACAAAACACAGCAGAATAGGCTATAAAACTTTATAATGAACAGGTTAGTGTTTTCTCACCTAAAAACGGTGCTTCTTCAGACCATACAAAGAACAAACCAAGTGCACTTAAATACAGAATATAATTGAAAATAATGTAGGTTAGACAAATTGCTTTCTAAGAGAATGCATTAGGGAGCATCCGGCACCTATATGCAAGCAAGAGGTTAGGAGTGCCTTAGCTAAACATGTTGTAGATTGTAGTGATGCACACATTTTTACTTTTATGGTCATTGAATACTTAGTTGTAAGAATGGGGGATTTTAAGAATATTACAGAACAGCATGAGACCACTTGGATTGTGAAGTTACATGCTGATAGATCCCCTGACTTGAATCAGAAGGTTCCTCTGAAACCTTATTTGAAAGCACGTCCTTTACACTAATTATATAATTTTACTCAGTTTATATTTGGTCTGTGACGGATGCGATGGTGTACACTATTATAGGTTCATAGATTCATAGGTGTTTACTAGGCTAATGACCACAAAAGCCTTTTTAAGCCTAGCCATGCATCCTCAATCTCCAAGTTCTGATACCCTTGATAAGTATAAGGAGGGATCTGGGAGATGAACGATTTACAGATTTCCTGTGTCCATTAGAGACATAGGTGCCAAACCAGGGATGGATTTCCTGTTCCCCATCCAATTGTCCAAGTTGCACTTGAATTGGGTTAGGGAGGAACTCTGCTCCACTTGGATGGGGAGCCTGTTCCATAGATTGGGTAGTCCCTGGGATACATACTTGTCTCTCCAGCAGGTCCTATTTCTGTCACAAGCAAGGTTTATGTCTTAAGAATGGGTAATTCTGATGCTGTTTGTTTTGTGGACATATAGGAGGTCCGTCAGAGTGGGGTCTAGCAATACCCTGTATGCCAGGCATAGATCTCTCCTAAAAAGCCTATAGAAGAGAGAATACAGGGATAGAGCCTTGAGGTGGTCTGCACAGGACATTTTACTTACTTTTAGTGACGACCTCCATGACATTCCAGTTGTTTGATATACCTTATTAGGTACATACCAAGGGGGGCATTGTACTCAGTGATAGGTCTGATGAATGCTAAATACAGTGGAACGATTATGTCTTTGGAGTTAGATGCCATACCTTTGTTTATAAGTTCTGCAACATAGAAGGATTTACTGACTACTGTAGACACATGATGGCCAAAGGCTAGATTACTATCTATGTGTGTCATTAAGTCCTACTACTGGATCAAATCTAAGGAGTGTGCTGTCAATATGATAGTTACCAAGGATGGATGACTTCCCAAAGGATACTGATATGCATTTTATGGCATTTAGTTTGGGTCTGGCACCAACTGTTTGTCTTTATCTGCCCATCCTGGAGTACATTTGTGTCAGTGTGGGATTCAATGACAGCTCCTAATTTGCAGTCATCTGCAAATTTAGTCAGCCAGTGACCACTGACATCGTCCTTGACTTCTGAGAAGTAAATGCCAAAAAGGAACGGTCCAAGGACTGATCCTTGAGGGACTTCACTTGTGACTGGCCTCTTTGTACAGATGGACTTCCCAATTCTAACTTCCTGGGTCCTGTCTGTGAGCCAGTTGGCTATCCACCGGGTGACATATAAGTTTATACAAACAACCAAAAAAAAATCCATTGAATATTCCACACAGTTTATTGAAGACTCTAGTGCTTCGGCAAACAAATGCCTTCAAGGAGTAAAACATTCAAAATCCCAGCTTTGTATATATCATTTAAAAAAACAATTAATTAAAAAATCATACTATTAAATGATTAAAATGTTGGAGCTGAATTTATCAGACAGGAGATTTGATACATCTTCTGGATCAATATAGGTGGCTCCTTTTACAATGAGTCCTGCACGCAACTCTGTATTGCCTTTGAGGTTGCAGACATAGTTAAAGAATGCTTTGTGGTTTTCCTTGGCCTGGGAGGCCAAACTTACCTCAAAATTGGCTTTGGTAGATTTTTATTTGTCCTCTGAGTTGTTTGTTTAGTTTGATGAGAGTGCTTTTATCCTGCTGGGTGCTGCACCCTACTTTTTGCCATGATATTCTTTGTTCTGTTATACAGGCTATTGATTTTGTGATTCTACTAGGGTGACTTATTTTTTGAGTTAGTTCTGTACTTCTTCCTGGTGAGTACAGCTGTTTCTGTGCAGCTACTAACATGCTTGTACAGGGTTTCTGTGAACAGTTCTGCATAGCAGCATTATTCTCAGGGTTTATGGGGACGGGTTTATGGAGACTTGCAATTTTGCCAGGTTATCATGTAATAGCAGAAAATTAGCCTTGGAGTGGCTCCTGAATATTCCAAGTTTAGCTGAGGGTCCAAGTTTTATTTTTACTTCAAAAGAGACCCATTTTGTGGTCTGACCTTACCAGAAAAGATTACAGTAGGGGGTGTGCAGTACTCTTCCTTATTAGTGAGGACCAGATCCACTATGGTTGCACCCCTGGTTGGTGTAGTGACTATCTGGTCCAGGGAGTTTGTGTTTACAAAATCCAGGAGACTCTGTGCCTGTACAGTTGGTGTCATATAGGATTCCCAGTTAATGGTGGGGTAATTAAAGTCACCCATGAGTAAGATTTTGGGTTGGATGGTTAGTGTTTCTAATACGTTTAAATACATGGTATGGGTTTCTTGGGTCTTAGAGGGAGACCTATAGCCTGCAAGGAAGTGGTACTGGATTTTGCCTAAGGTGATTTTAACATGGAGCAGCTCAAGTGCATTGACCTGTTTGACCAGCCTTGAAGTATATTTATTTTTTATGCATATAGAGACACCTCCACCTTTAGTTCCTGCATGTGAAGTAGCTGGTATAAATTTGTGGAAGGAATTATAACCTTGCACTGTTTATGTGCATTCAGATGTCAGCATTCTGTAGGGTGAAGAGAGCTTCTAGGGAATGGAGTCTTTTGTTTAGACTCCTAGCATTGAGCAGTAATACCATCAGATTTTCTTGGCTTTGATTTGCTATGTCGGAAGTACTTTCAGTTTGGCATTGCCTATTAAAGGCACTATGGGGGAAGACAATTTTTTAGCTAATATTCAAAAGCCTAGAAGGGAGAAGTGCAGACCCTGCCTGACAAAGCAGTGTGGTCTGTTGACCACCTCCTTCCATGCTGACAAATATTGAACCCCTTTAGAATGACAGAATATAAACTAACTGAATATACACACACCAGTTGACTGGAGTGAGACTAGGACCCCTACCTACCAATATATGTAGAGCTGAGTACTTAATGCAAGTACCACAGCAGGTTTGACATCATGTGATTGGTTATGCCCTCTAACGCAAAGTCATTTCTAACTACGAAGGTTCATTCATCTTTGAAGTTAATTTTTATTCTCAGTTTGACTATCATGATTATACATACCTCTGTAATGTAGCACTCTTGAGAGGTTGATTGAATCAACTGCTACTAAGCATTTGCATATTTTTTTATGTCAGCATTAGCTGGGGAAAGAACAGAAAAGAAAAGATCATTATGCATACCAGTCTTGCCTATATTTAGCTTTCTAATTTTTACAAATACTCTCTTATTGTCATACTTCACAGATGTGGGATGTCCACAATCTCAAATTCAGTCGACCAAAGTTTGAGGGTATTCCTAGTGTACCCGTGTAGGTCATTAAAATGATTCCTACACTGTTCTCCAGGGCGCAGGATGCCAGTAGCACTGGATACAGCCTGAGACAAACTATTCCATGCCTCAGACATGTACTGGGAGCCAGAATAGTCCCCTTGCAGAAGATGTTGGCTGTAGTGCTTTTCCAGCATCATGCAAATGAGATAAGAACAGCCAAACCTCACATTCATTTTCTTTATTTCCCTTGTTTGAGCAAAGGCACACACCGTGCAAATAGCGGCCAAAAAAAACATAAAAAGGAAAAGTAGTTGAAATGAACACTACAAAATGTTTGTTAGTACACATGAAAAATTTTTACATAGGCCTGGATTTGAACTGCCACTCCATTGAACCTTCAGAACACAGTAAGGGTGTTTTATCCATCTTTGTCATACAAACAGCTTTGCAGCAGGGAACTGAAATTGTTCTGCATACAACAAACTGTAACATCATCTACAAGCATCTACAGTACAAAGAAACCACATAACAGCTATTTGCACATGTATAACTTTCAGATGTAGTGAACTTAGTGATCACATAACCATTTATGACTATTGCTTACAAAAATGCAGCTCTGTCTTACCCTGTGTTTGTTGCTTATTTTTGTCTTATAAGATCAGTAACCTGAGGCATGCAGTCTGTAAGGAATTCTATATCCTTGTCCTTAAAATGTGTGAGGATATTAAATGCAATGATATACAGTTTTCAACACATGAAGAGGAGGTTGGATGTTAATGACCAGAACCTGTGAATTATGTGCTGCTTACATTCATTTCCAAACTTAATAAAATTACTTATATAGACTTTTTAAGTCTAACCTGACACACCCACTGTAGGTAGGGTTTTCTGCATTGCTGTCATGTTTTCCTTTGCCTTACCAGTAATCATTCAGTCACAGTCCTTTAGCAACAAACACTGAGGGATTGCCTGCACTATGTTTAGCTACATGGAGCCAAGCAAATCAGCAATTCTAATTAGTTCACACCTTATTTGCATCTTCACCATGCTAACAGCCCTGAATCTACACCATAAAAAGGCAACCATGTAGCTAGGGAACCTAAAGGTGAGGAGACTTCTTTATGTGGAGAACACAGAAGAGGCTATTGCCTGGAGATGTATCTGCACAGAAGACTACTGAACATGAGAAGGTATGCTTGCATTTTTCAGCGATATACAGCAAATGCTAAAATTTAATTTAAGAAAACTCTGTTTCATATTTACATAAATATAGTAATTAGCAGTTGCTTCTGTTACCTGTATGCATGGGCATGGTTGTCAGGGCATTTTACAGGTATACATGATTGCTAGTACCTTAAAATGGAATATTCTATATTAAATCTGTACACATGTTTTAGGGGCAGTTCATTTGATAGCATTTTTAGCATTTCACTGATGGTTTGTTAGCAAAACATGTCATTTTCCTGTTCTTTTGAGGGTGGGGATAAAGCTGCATTTTTGTTTTGCACAAACAAGGATATGTTACTATTGTTACTCTCTTTTGTTTTGCATCCAGCCATGGTTTGTGTGTGAATGTAACATGTTACACCCACACAATTGCTGTTGTTCATATTTCAAATATCAATACTGTTTTATGTTTCTCCAGTGGGCTATACTGAAATGCTACCATTTCTTTTTTATCTGCAGAGGGGTGTTTTTTAGTTATTTGACCATTTTTATATTATCCTTTTGTTGTGTTTTAGGACACCTAGCACTATGGCACCCAGGCATCTCAATCCCCGAAAACCACACTTCAGTGAGCCTGAGAATCAGATAATTGTGGAAGCTTTTAGGTGACATGGTGCCTTTCTGCTTGAGACTGGACATGGAGACATGTCAGGCAGAATGCAAATTTGGCAGCAGATAGTTGCAGATGTGAATGCAGTAGGCAGCCACAGCAGGACATATGATTAGGTGCACCATAGGGCAACTGACATGCTCTCATTTGCACAGAGGACAGCAGCTGCAGTGGCCCATGATCAGATGGGTATGGGGGGGGCTGCTACAGAACCACCACTAACAGTAAATGAAGAGTCCCTGTCCACTATCAGGGATCTAGACAGCTCCCAGGAAAGTGCAGAGCATCATGTTCTTGGCATTGGTGCTCCTGTTTCAAGTACAGCAAGTATGTCCCAGGAGGAGCTTCCAGATAGGCTTATGTTTCTCAGTTGTTAAATACTGTTATATAGTTACATTGGTATGTTAGTTCTTTTTAACAAGAAATTGGTCAGGGGGGATTGTAGATTGCTACAGTTAACAACATATTCAGATTGATTACACATGGGGAATAGGTTGGACTTGTCATCCAATTTCTTGTTGAAAGTATAGTTAATGGACATATAAAGGGCAAAAGGTTTTACCCCCCAGTGTTACTGTTAATTGGGATGATGTCCTTACTTTTGCGTAATGTCTTCCAGGATCATCCAGCATAGGGAACATACTATCATCTGCATGTGGTAAGCCAAACATTTTTATGTCAGTTCTGATGAACGGTTCAAAGAAAAATGTAGTGTGTGATGTGGGTGTCAGGACTGTTTTGCGTATTGCTGTACTGTCTGTAATAGTGGCACCACTGTTAGTTTGTTAGCATGTATTGGACTACAGAGATTGGAGACTGTAAATTGGTGGCAGGGGAAAGTGTAGTTAGGCAGCATAGGATGGTGGTTTGTAGGATGACATTGGTGATCAAGAAGAGGAGGATGAGTGTGAGGGCAGCACCAAGGATCAAATGGTTGAAATTGAAAAAGGGTAATTGTGAGGTGATGTTCAGGGAAAAGTTAAGACAGGCACTGAGTGGCAGTGAAGAGTTACCGAATAGCTGGGTAACTACAGCAGAGCTAGTAAGAGAGATGGCTAAAAAGGTGCTTGGTGTGACATCTGGAAAGAGGAAGGAGGACAAGGAGACCTGGTGGTGGAATGAAGAAGTACAGGAGAGTATACAGAGAAAGAGGTTGGCGAAAAATAAGTGGGATTGTCAAAGAGATGAAGAAAGTAGAGGTTGGCGAAAAATAAGTGGGATTGTCAAAGAGATGAAGAAAGTAGACAAAAGTATAAGAAGATGAGGTGCATGGCAAAGAGAGAGGTGGCGAAGGCTAAGGATAAGGCGTATGAAGAGTTGTATAAAAGGTTGGACACTAAGGTGGGAGAAAAGGACCTGTACCAATTGGCTAGACAGAGGGACCGAGCTATTAAAGATGTGCAGCAGGTAAGAGTGATAAAGGATAATGAGGGAAACGTACTCACAAGTAAGGAGAGTATATTGAGCAGATGGAAAGAGTACTTTGAGGGGTTGATGAATGAAGAGAATGAGAGGGATAGAAGGTTGGATGATGTGCAGATAGTGAATCATGAAGTGCAGTGAATTAGCAAGGAGGAAGTAAGGATAGCTATGAAGAGGATGAAGAATGGAAAGGCTGTTGGTCCAGATGACATACCTGTGGAAGCATGGAGGTGTTTTGGTGAAATGGCAGTGGAGTTTTTAACTAGATTGTTTAATGAAATCTTGGAAAGTGAGAGGATGCCTGAGGAATGGAGAAAAAGTGTTTTGGTACCGATTTTTAAGAATAAGGGTGATGTGCAGAGCTGTAGTAACTACAGAGGGATTAAACTGATCAGTCACAGCATGAAGTTATGGGAAAGAGTAGTGGAAGCTAGGTTAAGAAGGGAGGTGATGATTAGTGATCAGCAGTATGGTTTCATGCCAGGAAAGAACACTACAGATGTGATGTTTGCTCTGAGAGTGTTGATAGAGAAGTACAAAGAAGGTCAGAATGAGTTGCATTGTGTCTTTGTGGATTTAGAGAAAGCATATGAAATGGTGCCTAAAGAGGAGTTGTGGTATTGTATGAGGAAGTCAGGAGTGTCAGAGAAGTATGTAAGAGTGGTACAGGATATATACGAGGGTAGTGTGACAGTGGTAAGGTCTGCGGTGGGAGTGACAGATGCGTTTAAGGTGGAGTTGGGATTACATCAAGGATCAGCTCTGAGACCTTTCTTATTTGCAGTGGTGATGGACAGGTTGACAGACAAGATCAGACAGGAGTCCCCGTGGACTATGATGTTTGCAGATGACATTGTGATCTGTAGTGAGAGTAGGGAACAGGTGGAGGAGAACCTGGAGAGGTGGAGATATGCTCTAGAGAGAAGAGGAATGAAGGTCAGCAGGACTAAAAATATATGTGTGTGAATGAGAGGGAGGATAGAGGAATGGTGAGGATGCAGGGAGTAGAGGTGACAAAGGTGGATGAGTTTAAGTACTTGGGATCAATAGTTCAGAGTAATGGTGAGTGAGGAAGAGAGGTGAAGAAGAGAGTACAGTCAGGATGGAGTGGGTGGAGAAGAGTGTCAGGAGTGATTTGTGACAGACGAGTACCAGTAAAAGTGAAAGGGAAGGTCTACAAGAGGGTAGTGAGACCAGCTATGTTATATGGGTTGGAGACAGTGGCATTGACAAAAAGGCAGGAGTCAGAGCTTGACGTGGCAGAGTTGAAGATGTTAAGATTTGCACTGGGTGTGACGAGGATGGACAGGATTAGGAATAAGTATATTAGAGGGTCAGCCCAGGTTGGAAGGTTTGGAGGCAAAGCCAGAGAGGCAAGATTACATTGGTTTGGACATATGCTGAGGAGGGATGCAGAGTATATTGGGAAAAAGATGCTAAGGATGAAGCTGCCAGGTAACAGGAAAAGAGGGAGTCCTAAGATAAGGTTTATGGATCTGTTGAGAGAGGACATGCAGGTGGTTGGTGTGATGGAGCAAGATGCAGAGGACAGGAAGAAATGGAACCGTTGATCTGCTGTGGCGACCCCTAATGGGAGCAGCTGAAAGAAGAAGAAGTAGTGCAGGCATTATTTTTTTCCTGTGTGTTGCTTATTATCACAGGTGTTCCTGACAGTAGAAGTGTAGGACTTCTACCATCTGATGTCAGAGTATCATCAGACTCTAATGATGATGATGGTGGCAAAACAGGGGTACAGTTGGGGGGCATGCAGAGGTTGAATCTAACACTGAGGTTGACATACAGCCATGCCCTGTAATTCTATGAGACACAAACAGTAGGCCTATGCCTACCCATTCCAGTGAGCCCTCAGATATTGGATAGGTGGAGGATGAGATAATCGATCAGGGAAGTGTGATTACTGCGGCTTCAGTACCTGTTGACTCTGGCTGTAGCCAAAGTAGCCAAAGTGTGGGTGAGGTGCCACACTGGAGGGTTGTTAGGAGTACATGGAAGAGTCCTGCTGTCCATTCTCCACTTGTTCCAGCTGTCTCTTCCCGTGCCACTCGATGTATGTTTAGGGTCATCATGGGGGCACAGTTATATTCCCATAGGTCCTCCAGAGAAATGCTTAGGGTTGTAGATGTGGCACAGGCTGACAGCCATGACTGCCACCACCATCTTGAGGATTCAGTGGATCAGATGACTGACACACTGGAATGGACAGTGTCTTTGATGAAACATCTGCTGAGAGGGGGGATGACATCCTTCTGGGCATAAGTCAGCTACATCATTTGCTGTTAGCCAAAGTGGCTATGCCCGATCATAGTGGCAGTACTTCCACTGCTCTATCAGTGGTTGAGCTGTCCACAACAACACATGGCAGGCCACGGGGCTGTGGTCCTGGGCATCATCCAGCAGACATCAGTCATGTCCAGGTAGCAGCAGTGCATCTCACTGTGGGCGCGGATGTGCCAGTGCAACTCCTGGCAGAGCCAGTTCTCATGGTCAGGTACGACAGTGATGAACTGACACCGCTACCATGCCTGGCTCACACCTGTCCAACATAACAAGACGTAGAGCTAGCACAGAGCTTGGTTCTGTTCATGCAGACACTCACACACCAATTTCACTTGGAGACCCATACATACACACACACAGCAGTTACATGGATCGGCTGTGAAGCTTAAAACTCATTTTGTCTCTCTGGCCATTTGTTAGTTTTTCCAAATGTCTGCCTGCTTCCCTTTCTTACTCACACACACTCACCTATTTTTTTTTGTCAGCTTAGGCTTTCAGCCCACCAACACAATACCCTGTGCAAGTGATGGTAACTGTGCCATATCCTTGTTTTCTATCTTTTGGATTTAGGGATACATAAGCTTTGTGTCTGATGCTCAGGGTGCATGGCTGACTTAGTACTTAGCATATCTGCATGTGTGATGTTGACTTGGTAATTGCACCTTTGACTGATATTGGTCTTAAAAAGTTAGACAGTTAACAGGATCAAACTTTTTTGCATCAGTATTCTTAA